>NC_056737.1:1691811126-1692111126 GCF_019279795.1 Protopterus annectens | reverse complement strand
TATGCAATGCAATGATACCACTGTTCATAACCAGGTCAGCTGTACATATGACAGGGGCCCTGGGTCATATACAGCAGTAACAGATGAATGTTGCTGTACACCAGTAAACACTCTCATGTTTGGATATGACATACATGTACCTGCCGTGTATATGTACATGCCACACACACACACACACACACACACACACACACACACACACACACACAACACATATGTATATAGCATAGCTGTTGCTGTCCTTTGTGCAGACAGGTGGCTACAGCAATTACACACATGCACATGGAAGGTAGGTCCCTGGCTGTTGAATGCTAACAGTACATAAGGTGTGATATCAATGTTGACTGAGTTAACATTCCCTCTGTACTGGTTACCCATGACAACTATCATATCATGCAACATTCCATGTGTCATGTATGTCATCACACATGCACACCAATTGCAATGCCTACAAATATGGCAAATTGACAGGAATGTAGGACCTACACACATATACATGTAGTGGTGTGTGTGTTCAGCTACCATGTGTGTGCAGTAGCTGATGATGCTTGCAGGTGATGTGTGTCTTACTGCAACATGCAGTTGCAATGCAGCCCCATCATTGCCAACTGTATATGGTGATATGCTGACAGTACAGTAAGATGTACATCAGGTATGGACGGATGTGTGGACATAACTAAGTGGTGGGGCATCTTTGCAGATGGATGTTTGCTGAGGACAGCTCAAAGGTGTGTCACAAGCAGTCCTACAATAACATGTGCAAACTCTAAGCTATGGTTCTGTTAAGTGAAGGGGAACACATACAACCTACACAGCGATCAGGATGTCACTGACTGTAAGTCACTTGACACCTGTAACACTTAAGACCTCCCATGTGCATATATCAGCACAATTGCCAAAGGTAGTGTTGGTACACATTGTAATGCAGGCAATACTGCTGCATGTCTGTCATACGTATCATAAGATAGCAGATGTTTGATTCACAGTACTGCCATGTGTGTTTGCTTGTGTGTCCATATATGTCACGTATGGTGGGGAATACATCCCAATTGTTACTCACTCTCATGTACACTGTTGTAGAGATCTGTACATACTGCATTGTAGAAAAGAAGACATAGGCAGGGGTGGGGTGTGTATCACACATATGTGTGCTATCTGTATGTGCATGACATAGGTGCATTCAATTGTGGACTCCACATTGTGTGTGTGTGTGTGTGTGTGTGTGTGTGTGTGTGTGTGTGTGTGTGTGTGTGTGTGTGTATGTATGTATGTATGGCTCTCTGGTCCATGGAGTGAGGATGTATGTTACCATAGTGAACAGATAGGACCCTAACCCCTCCAGGTGATGCAATCTACTACCCTGTTGATGCCATTGATCTTAAACATTACTGACTACCTGTACATGTGTATTCTCTGTATCACGTCATGTAGGTGCACAGTACTGTAATGGTGTTTACCACATAGGCAGGGGTCCTCACCTCAACACTATCAAGTGTGTGTGTGTGTGTGTGTGTGTGTGTGTGTGTGTGTGTGTGTGTGTGTGTGTGTGTGTGTGTGTGTTACAGTGTCATTGACCCCTTGAGTATGGGCATGTTACTGTGTGTCTGAATACATGTGTGTGTGTGTGTGTGTGTGTGTGTGTGTGTGTGTGTGTGTGTGTGTGTGTGTGTGTGTGTGTGTGTGTAGTTGTGTGTTCGCATCCTGTAATGTGAATGTGTAGTACTGCTACACAGTGAGGCCTCACACTATCAACTAGCCTCTACCCTTGTCATCAGCTAGACTGCTATGTAAACTCCCTGCCCCATGTAACTGTAACTGTGATGTCACCCGGTATGGATGTTACGTCTCTAGCCACTGTACCTTAGTACACAGCTCCCATGCTCCTGGATCAGTACATGTGTAGACATCTTTGGAATATCAGCCTTTCTAACACTGAGGTTGAGGCTGCGAATAGCATGCTGGTATTGCCATGCATACCAGTGAGTAGTCCACATTTACACATAGGAAGCTAACTGCAAACACTGACACTCAACGGCACATGCAATTAAGTCTGAAGGAGGGAAGCAGGACATCATGACCAACATGCTGTTACTGTTGTTACCAAGAGACATTCTGTGAACAGAAAACAATGCATTCTAAACCTGTACTATATGGTATGTCTGCTGCATGTCAATAGTACACAACAATTGTAATCTACACTTATCTCCCTGTTCTGTTCACCCTGTGCATCAGACCATATGAGCATGTCCCTGCACCGATGGTGTGGATGACAGGGATGTGGCACAGGCATCATCATATGCACAGGGTGATAATGTTTACCAGGGGCCTAGGCTGCACCAGTGGATGATATCATGTGTGTGGGTTAGGGCCTGTGATCTAATTGGCCATGTGTGGTTGTTATGCATGTATGTGTTATGGTTCCCTACAGATGTTTCTGGTGTGTGCATGTATGTGTGCACACAGTTCTGCCATGTGTTTGGCCTACACAGGGTTATTATTGACAGCTCCAGGCTGCACAGACCAGGTTTTACAGCTCACAGTGTCCAGCCATGGCTACGTGACCTGTGCCTGCCAGGGGTTGCAAGGGCACTACCAGGCAGAGGTGCAGATTGGGTACTGTCTGATGACACATATCCACTGGAACCGTGCCCCTGTTGTGACCGTCCAGGGACACGTGCACGTGGCCTGTGATCAGTGCAGCACCAGCTGCACTGCTGCTGCTACTGCCACTATGGGAGTGGCCATATGATGTAGCTCGTTCACATAGACCTATACCAGGTGACGTAGCTGGCCTACGTCCTCATGCCCTACTCCTCACTCCTACTAGATGTTCCAGCACAGACAGCTCACGCTCGTGGAATGTCTTGCCACGGTCAAGGATTCCAACCATGTCACCCAATTGTCTGTCCAAAACCTCAGCAATCTGCTGTTGAACATTTGCCATTGCCTGGATGTTGTTGCTTAAAGAATTGATAGCAGCCCTCTGAAACCTCTGCCCTTCTCTGTTCTGCCGTTCAGCACATGCCTGTGCCTCCATTACAGCCTGAAACATGCATCTGGTGACACCAGCTGCTGCGTTCTGTCCTGCAGGGGCATGTCAGCCAGAGGTCCTCCTATGAGCAGCACTGTCCACATGCCTGTGTGGGCCATCTCCAGTCATTTGCCTGACACCATGGTGTGAATACACACCTTCCACAGCCACCACACTTTCCTGTTCCAAGCTACCACATGCCAGCTGTCCTCCCTCTATGGCCACTGGTGATGGGGTATGTGTTGGCATGAGATCTGTGTGAAGGGATGAGGGGGGTATAGGTGGAATGGCAACCAATGGCACAGATTCAGCCCCTGACAACCCTGCCTGTGCCTCAATCATATGCTCATCATCACTGCTAGAGTCTGTGGATACACTAACATCAGATGGACCACAATAGGGTAACAAACCTACATCACCTGTGAGGGCAGACAAAGCCTCTACATTACAATACAGATACACACAGACACACAACATGCATGTGATATGACAGAAGGCATGCAACATGCATGTGATACAGCAGATGGCATGCAGCTCAGACAATAATAGTGGTAGTTATCATACATCCCTGGTTGCACACAACAGCATGCATGTGTCATAGCAGAAGCCATGCATTTCACATAATCATGGTAGTAAGCATGCATTCCTGTGTTACATCATTTGGACCAGCACAGGTTAACAGTACACATGGCTGATGTGTGGCATATGACCTTGACATTAACATGTAGTATGACATGTAATCTGCTGATGTGTGCATTGACATGCATACATATTTAACACAATGGTGTCTTGCCACATATACAGTGGGGTAATGGTATCACATTGCAGTGTTTTCTGTCTGCCCTACAGATAAAATGCACATTTAGCAGATGTGCATGACCATTTCAGGGTATTATGAGGCATCTATATTGCTATACAGTGCGAAGTACAGACACAGTGCATAGCCATGACTGCGTGCATACACAATACATATATACTGTGGATTGTGACCCACGTTGCTGAGGTGTATACACACTAAACCATGATGTGGAATGTGTGACACAGATCACCAAAGGCCATATGGATGACACCCCTGCACATCTACAAACATAGTTTAGCTGCCTGGCAACAATGTCCACACATGGCAGACTTGTCAATACACCATGTCCCACATGACATTTGTGTACCACACACACGAGATGCACAGCTGACAGTGATGTCCAACAGCAGCAAGGGAAATGTACTGTATCTGTGGCCTGATGTGGTTGTCTGTGTATGTATGTGGATGCTGTACAGGTGACTACTGTCATGCTGTGACACAGTCATGATGTTCAACACATCTTATGTGGTCGAATGATGTTACGCCTCCACAAGCTGTGCACAGGCCTGTAGGATGTCTAGTGTTCCACATCTGCAGTATGACCATTCAATAAAGGCTATAGTTGGACCATGTGGAGCCAATGTACAACACGGTGTACACACAGACACATCACATCTACTGTGTGTTGCTACATGTCTCTGGCCATCCTCCATGGCCATGTGTGAACATGTGTTGTTCAAATGGTTGCGATGACCATCTATCACACATGTCTCTGTTGTCCCATATGACATACTCCCATAGATGTCATATACTCCACTGTTCACAGGGTTATGCAGACAAAGGGTTGTATGTTTGGTATGTGGGGTATGTTTTACGGGATAGTGAGACAATGTTGCAGTCAGCCCACTACATGTCATGGACATGTCAGATGGCACATCACAATGTGTGCACTCATAACAGGGGCATAATCCACATTGGTAAATCCTGTGGGCTGCCATACTCCAGCTCACTGTGTAGTATTGTTTGTGTACTCCATATGTGTAGTTCTGATGTGTAGTACATGTTCCTACATTGAATAACACCTCCACCATTGTATGCACAGCTGTCCACACATCTAGCAATGACAGTTTGTGAGGTTTCATGTCGGTGTTTCACATAGTTTGTAAGTATTGCACATGGGTAGCCATTGTGATGGATTGCAGATGCGACCTGTATATTGTGACAAGACCACACATTATGTGTACATGTGTTAAATGGCCACATGGCGAATAGATCTGTGCATTAACATGCCTGATACTTATAACTTGTCTCACCTGCAATGGGCTGCTGTCTTAGCAGAATGCCAGAGGTACCTATATAGGGGTGACACAGCAGTATGATCATTATCCACATCTGTATAACAGCTACAGGGTGCAATGTGCATGTTAACACATTTGCCAGTACAATAGGATATACTATGGAGTATGCACATGTGTGCATACACAGAGTAGCCTACTATAGTATGCGGCATGTGTGTATACATGCCTTGCATATGATGTTACATTACATATTGTACAGTGACACATGCAACTATAAGGGATATAATAGTTATATGTGCAGTAGTGACTTACCAGGCAACTCCAGGCTCGGTGATTGAGAGACACCCACCTCCATGATGTCAGCTAAGGCTTGTGAATGCTGTTCTGCCGGTGTCCCCAGGTTGGCCAGTAGCTCCTCGGTACGTGAGAGTGGGGGCTGGGTTGGTGGCCCACCACCTGTTGCACCTTGTTCCCTGGTGATTGCATTTGCACGCTGTTTCGTCCATCTGATTAGGTCTGTACATTGTCAGCGCACCTGCTGGTATGTGCGGTTATGGCCACCCACATCATTAACCCTCCTGTGAAGTTTCTGACACAGGTCATCCCACTGCTGTGCATCCTGTGGAACATGGCTAAACAGGGCATCATAGTTGTCTTGGAGGTAAGGTATGAGGGCCTCATCCTCCAAGCATGTATAGGCTGGTAGCCTTGCTCGTGGCATACCTGGAAGACATAATGATGGAGACAGGTGACAGTATCTCAGAGATGCACAGAGATACAGCTGCACATAACTGTATCACATTTATTACGTGTAAATAGTTGTCTTTGCAAATCTTCATGATACTGACACCACTGACATGTTTGTGTCACACACATGTGACACTTAATGGGGATTGGATATTAGCACCATGTATGTGTGTGTCACCTGATTACATTGCTCATACTCCATGTGGATGCTGTCTTGATGTGGGCATGTCTCTTTGCCTGTACTGGTGTTCTTACCTATCAGCACATGCCTGGATGTGTCCACATTATGGCTGTTGACCTTGATGCTGTGCATATGTCACATATAAACACTTACACTGCCTTAACAGACATGACCTGTGACACTGCATACATGTACACTGAATGTTTTATATGCATGTGCTTTGCCATATACATCTACACAGCACTGTACACTAGTTCAACATCCTGCCACGTATCACCTCTATTGCATATGTGATACACATGGGACACTGGCTAGCCTGATGGTATTTGCAGGGATGGTTATCAACTATAGCATGTACATCCAAGGTCATCTAGTAGTCTGCATGCCCTGGGCCATGTATGAGCCTAGGATGTAAGGTTACGTAGCTGTAGCCGACAGCCATGTTTCTGGTGCCAAGTGAAGCAGTGCCACATAACTGATCCACACGGTTAATGATACATCTACCATGCGGTCATCACACTATGTCTGATAGAGGTGAAATGTGCAGTTTTGCTGGACAGGGATGCAGAGTATGGCAGGAGTATGTAATGTGTATGGCACAAGGATCTGTCCAGCATGTGGCGATCCTTGTACTAGGAAGGTAGATGTCCATGACGTATGTATTTGAGATCAGGATATGTACGTGTAGCATGTCCAACATCACAGTGTTGGACATGGCTTTATGCAGGGTAGGCATCATGCTCCATAGTGGAGATGAGGATTATGAAGGCTGGTGTTGGCCATCCAAACATGGCCAATACCCTTTAAGGCGATATGTGATCTGATATAACTCACTTGAGTGATGAATATGGCTGAACAATGATCTCTGTATTCATGGATGGCACCCTGTCATGACTAGGGTTGCCACTTATGACTACCTAAAAGGCTTGGTGACGTCACTCTCTCTGGGAGGAAAACTGCACAGCAGCATCCCTTACACACTGTGACCATTATGTTGACTGCTGCCTAGGTGGTAGTTCATGGGTACAGGGTTATTAACCTAGCGGTGACAATGCAATATGCAGCTGTCAGATTGTGCACATATGTCACACACCTCACCCACAAAGCCCCTTCTGTATGTTGTCCACATCACTGAGTCAGCTATTGCTCCTAGGTCATAGCCATTCACTTACTTACATAGGCAGATGCCTCCCGTTTGTCTATGTGGTATGGTCTACAATGAGGGGGAGTACAATGAATTAACCCTATCTTACTGTAGCTGGCACTGGTGTGATATGCACATATTTATCAGACACCTTCTGTAGTGTTGGTTCTGTTAACAGTCCACTGGCAGAACACTCCTGTGACATACAAATGTACATCTAATATACTAAGTGCAGGTGGAACACAGTATGGGTGATGATGTCCTATGACCTTACACTGGTATTATATGCAGTGTGAAAATATCCTTACTGTCATCTACATCTGTACTGCTGACAAAATATACGTTGATTAAGGTTCATAGCCTTTCAGACCAGACTCAGCAGGGTAGTAGTACAGTGCCTCCCATTATGAGTGGTGTCTCCACTTTGTGAGTTGTGATAACTGTTGGTGTGCACCATTCAGTGTTTTCACAGACTGACATGAAGCTATGTTTTACATGATGTGTATGTGTAGAGCAAACTGTTTTGCCATATGTGTATGATACAACCAGGGATGTGGACAGATCCCATGCAGCCTGAGTGTACCTTGTGACATCATAGTTATGGTTACAGGGTTCTGTAGTGTACATGGATATATGATTGTGTACTTGTTGGGGGGGGCAGTGTGTTTATGTTATCCAACACCCTATCTGCATTGCTTATTCATGCTCAGCACTTGTTCAGAACATGTAAGCACTACATGAGCTATTAATTACTATAGCACTCAATCCTCCTCATTACCTACAGGTAAACATTGTTTGTACTTACATTTCCTGCTTGCTTATAGTAAAACAGCACTTGTACACACTTTCCTCACTTATCTAGAGGGAAATAGTTATATATTCAGGCATGTCCAAGTGTCAATTCCCAGTGTTCTCACCTGTCTATGTAATGAATATGGGCATCTTGAGGCAATATAAAAATTGCCTTGTGTACACAGTCAATACTCCCCTCCTAACATCCAACACTACAACCTGTGGGAGATGCACATATCTAGCCATGCTGGAGGTAAAGCTCTCTCCGACCCAGACTGAACTTGACAATCATGTGGGGAAGATAAACATTTACACCACACCACACTCATCACATAGTCTCACTAAATCTCCACCACCACAGGCCACACATAGTAACACAACAAAATTTCCGGAGCCTCTCAATACTACTCTGTCTACGCAACAGAGAACTCCAAAGCAGAAACACAGGCAGCCCCCATCCCCCAACACAACGCCTATAACTTATAGCCCACAGACTCAGTGTGCCCATCAATCACAGCCAATAGTGCAAAATAACGTACACAACACACTAGTCATAGGTGACTCTATAGGTGGTCACACTGATGTCCCACTCACCAGGCTACACAAAGAGATAGTTACTGTCAGCTGCCTGTCAGGTAACAGGATCCACAACATAACCTATGCACTCAGGTCACTCCTCAACAGGTACAATATGACTGCGTCATTGTCCATGTTAGAGTGAATGCCCTGAGATGTACCTTCCTGGACTACATGTAAAGAGACACGGAATAGCCCTCTGCTCTTGTAGCCCAGGCAGGTATCACCCTAGCCCTGAGTAGCATTCTGCCATCATCCAGACTGATAATGCAGTACAAGGACAAAATTATTTACTTCAACAATTGGCTATGCTTCTGGTGTCATTCCAAGGGTATCCAGTAAGGTATCCAGTATCTCTCTGCTTTGAATGACATGGTCAACAGAACATGATGCTTTGGCACAGATGGCCTGCACCTGTCAGCCCTGGGATTCCTGATAATGGCTAAGACTCTTGCTGCTCCTATAGTGCCTGTTTTAGGCATGGTTCAAATAACATATTCACCACCATGACAGGAACAGCCAAGTAAAACCTGAGGATAATGCTACTCAATGCTTGACATCTTAGTCTCAAATGCACTCACCCGAGACACTCCTTGTAATGGACCACTTCGATATCTATGCAGTGACTGGGACCTGCTTCTAGGCTCCTGAGAGCACACCTGCACTAACAGGCTATTACTCATACCACACCTTTCAGTCATGTAACCAGGACCGGAACACCCGCGGCAGACGTGTGTCCATATTTCCTAAGGATATCCACACCTCCAGGCTAGTTGCTTAGCACATTGCATCAGAGGTTATCCAAGTGCAACTAACTCTGGCCATAACTGCTTTACAAATTGTAGCTTGCTACAGATCCCCCACCATACCACATGGTTAACAGTCCTCTCTTCTTGGTGTACTGGAAATTAGGGTTCAACCAGACACACTACTAATGTGCGACTGACACTACCCCACCATTAACTGGGATACCTACTCATGTACCGACACATTAGGCCAACGCTTTCTGAGATTCATAAACTCCAGTCACTTGGATCAACCTATCCACACCACCACCAGGGGCAACAATATCCTAGACCTGGTCATTACCAACATGTGTGACTGGTGTTTCACACCTGGGGTTATCTCCTCGCTGGTCAGATTCAAACGTACGCTAATCACCCTTGTTATCCACATCCCGGCACCACACCCTTTACGGAAACCACAGCACAATATTTCTACAAAGCCAACTTCAGGCTTCTTATGACAGTAGTAGTAAACATCATGACACCCATGCAGATGAACAATACAATCACTGAATCATACACAACTGCACTTAATTAGCACTTACACGACTGCATGGATCATGCTATCCCAAACAGAACCATAATGCTACGCTCCAGAAAAAGGAAGCCACCTTGGTGGTCCACTGCCATGGACATAATGTACAACTGAAGGAGGAGACTGTTGCAGATTAGAGTACAATCCCATGAATGGAGGAGCTCCCTGGTCAGCCTCAGTAAGAATCTGAGATCCCTTATCACATCCTCCAAAGTTAGCTACGTAAACATAATCGCAACTAATTCCAAGGACTACCATAAACCATTCTAGAGGTATGTCACTACTCTCGATGGCGATACCCAGATCTGCTCTGACATACAGCAGTAAGGCATGAACATTACAGAACCGACCGATATTGGCATCATCCTGGCAGATAGGTTCAGTGCTAACTTTACACCCCTCTCACACCCTAAAGGGCCCATATCTATACAGGAATGATGCAGAGTCCCTGCGATCACAACTACACAGTTCAAAGCTGCACTCTCTAAAGACAGGAACACAGCATCCATGTGACTGTACAACATCCCAGGCTGTGATTTCCACGAACTTCAGAATGAACTGGCTCCCCACTTAGGCACCATATTAAATAATAGCCTTGCATCAGGCATTGTAGCCCCTGAATGGCACACAGCAACAGTTATCCCATTCCACAAAGGTGGCACCATAACGGACCAGGGGAACTATTGCCCTATACACCTGACTAAACTGTTCTGCAAGGCTTTGGAGCACATCATCATGGATCTCATTCACAGAGACATTGGTGGCCTCCAAACCTTTGATCCCACCCAGTTTGGATTTGTTAGGGTCAGACCATGCCTCCTAAACCTGGTGGACTCCTTTGAGACAGTTACCAAGGCATTATATGAGGGTAAGGAGGTCCACACAGCCTACCTTGACCTCTCAAAGGCTTTCAACACCGTTCTCCATTCTGGTATTATCAACATACACATCCACCTGCACATTAACCCCTATGTCATGAGATGTTATGCAAAGTGGCTCACGGACAGAATCCACACAGTGAGGGTAGCATACCCTAGGTACTACTGTAAATCAGTTACAATTGGCATCCCCAGGGCTCAGTCATAGGGCCCCTCATGTTTGGTATATGCTTCTCTGAGGTACAGGCTAGGACAGGAGGACTTAGGCTGAAAAGGTTTGCAGATGACAGCAAACTAGGGGCCATGATTGATTCCCCAGCTGATACAGACACCCTCCGTAAGGGTGTCACTGGGACGGATACCTGGTGTCAATAACATGGCCTCAAGCTGCATGCCACAAGGTGCATAGACATCCTCTTAAGATTACACCAATCACCCATGGACTATCACATAGGTGGTAGTCCCCTACATGCATAAGACATAATAAGGGATCTTAGAACCCAAGTAGATAACCATATTGGCAAGGTGGTGTGGATATCCTTCTACGTGGCCCCCCTAATCTCTAATGGGTTTATAGCCAAAACAAAGGCAGCCATTGTGCTTCTCTACTCATGACTTATGAAACAATTTAAAGGGTACAACACCCCATTTGGGATGTACCTTACGAGACAACAGCAATGGCTTGAAACACCACAACATTACCACACCAAGAGGAATACTGACCTCCAAAGGATGACGTATGCAGCCCAACTACAGAAACTCCAACTGTACTCATTTCCATACTGCATACTCAGAAATGATCTCTGCTGGACATACAAGGCCCATGTCCAAAACAGTATTGATGGATATGCTCCACATAAGCAAAAGCCCCTGAGAACCACATGCTCTGGGATATGTACCTAAACTCAACGATGACTAGTACTTGCTGGAGGGATACATTCCTGACCTGGACACTCCCCATGCTTTGGAACTACATCCCTGATTGCATTATATGGAGCCCCTCAATAACTCACTAGGGAATCCTTGCAGAGTGGGTGGGGAACAGTGGTTACACCCTAGGGATTCCACAATTGGCTCTACTCCACAGAGGGACAGTTAGTTAATCAATGAGGTGGCGACAGCAGACACATTTTGGCTAGGCTTATGAATGGCCTCTGACAGTTAGGCATGTACCTACTGATGTACCTAGGAACCTATGCATACAGTATCAACACATGTTGATAGCTTAATTTACTGTTCAGGTATTGACTTACCTTGTGCCAATAGCAGTTGTGTGTGCAATAGTTGAGGGCTGCCTATGTAGGATGCACACAGTAGACCACCTATACATGACAATTTACAGGTGGACATGTGTGTGTGCCATCAATGTTTACTGTGTGTGTGCAGGTGAAGAAGTGTGTCAGTCCATAGGGGCCTACACTGTCAGTGTATGCGCTATACATTCCCTCTTTGCCAAGGCATGGGCATACTGGGCACACCTCCAACTACCTACTGGGGCTGGCACATGGTGTTCATGGTCTGAATCCCAATGTGCCTGTGGTGCCCTTGGCAATTGTGGTGGGCTGTGAGGGCCTTCACCATTATGTTCTGCTGCAGCTGTTTCCACACGATCATATTATGTAGCATGGCACATACTATGAAGATGTGGGCACACATGCCTGGAGAGTACTGCAAGGCTCCACCAGATATG
Organism: Protopterus annectens; assembly: GCF_019279795.1. Classification (NCBI taxonomy): domain Eukaryota; kingdom Metazoa; phylum Chordata; order Ceratodontiformes; family Protopteridae; genus Protopterus; species Protopterus annectens. Next base: position 1,692,098,670 of record NC_056737.1, on the reverse strand, counting down.
TCCAAGCAACAGAACTGTGATTTCAGAATCCCAAACACATGCTCTATGATGATTCTGGTTTGTGCGTGTGCCTCATTATGGCATTATTGCATGGGTGTGTGTGCATGTCTGATGGGAGTCATCATCCACGGTTCCAGTGCATAGCCAGTATCCCCCACAAGGTGGCCATATGAGATGCCCCCCTGGCAAATACATGGTACAGCTGTGAGGCATGCAAGATGTGGGAGTTGTGGTAGCTTCCAGGGCTGCCGGCACACACATCCACGATAATCCTCTTGGGCATTGCACATGACCTGGCAGTTGATAGAGTGGTATCCCTTGTGGTTTATGTAGCCCCTACCATGCTCACCGGGTGGTGACTTGATGTGTATATGCGTGCAGTCTATTGCACCCAGTACCTCTGGGTAGTCTGCCACACGCTGGAAGAGGTGCATATTGCTGGCCAACTCCTCCTGCATTCGGGGGAAGTATATATGCTCATTGGCATGTGGTAACATGGCATCCAGGAACTGGTGGAGTACCCTGGATGCTGATGCCTGTGAGATCCCCATGATATCCCCAGTTGGCCTTTGAAAGGTACCTGTGGTTTGTACTCTCAGGCTTACACATATCTTGGTGTCCACTTGGATGGGTTCCCCTCTGTTATTCCTGGCTCTGATGCGTGGCCGGTGCAGCTCAATTATTTGCTCTATGGTATCCCTGTCAACCCTGTAATGCTCTACTATCTCCAGATCATTTAGCCCCTGGTAGGTTACCCTTGGTCTGAACACTCTTCTACTCCTCCGGTTCCTGAGGTGGTTGTCAGCCTCATCCTCCACACCACCTTCAGTCTCCAACACATACTGATGAATCAAAGTTATGGCGGCCCCTACCATGTACATTTTAAAAGTTCCCCGTCTGTTTACACAGATGGTGAAGTGTTTGGGAATACACAAGTGTGTGTGCGGTACTTTCATACTTTATGCTATTGTGCTTTGGAAGTTGCTTATCTCATTGGGTGTGTATGTGCAATTCCAGCTGCAGGGTATCTTACTTGTGGGTTTCACAGCAGGTACTACTATTGTGATGCCTGTGGTGTTGAATTACACTTGGCTGCCATGATTAATCTATTGCCCTTTACTTCACTTTTCAGCCCGATTCCCCTCCCATTGTCAGGCACACATCCAGCTGCCTGCTTTCATGTTTTGTAATTTCTCAACCCAGGAATGTGTTGCGAAATGCGTTATGTAGCTGATCTACAGCAGGTTTGCTTTGTTCTGATGTGACAGTTCTCTTTTCTTAGCAGTATGGCAAATCCCCCTTCCTATTCTGCAGGTTGCTGCTGGCAGCCTTGTTAGCTGTCGTCAATGGCCCACTGTGAGTTCCTAGGTGTTAATTACCCATTTATACTCATATTACCATGTAGCAGCATTTCCTTATTGTCTTCTCGTAACCTTCCTGTTTCACCTAAGTTGTGCACCGTATGTGCCCAGTTTCCAGCTTTTGAACGCGTTTTCATCCACGTTCACATGCACTTTTGGTCACCTTGTGTGCTCTCAGCTAAGTATAGCTATGGCTAGGTACACACCCTTATCGTTCGGCTTTGCTTAGTAACAAGCAACCTGGATTTCCAATGCTCCAATGTGCTTACAGCTGCGGTGGCGCACACCTCTCATGATGTCATGTTTATCTCCAGGCCACTCCTCGGTGTTGTACTGCTGTGCTGTGTGGTACATCCTTACGCTGGCGGGACGTTTGCGATTCAGTATGACTTGACTCATTTGCATGGCATTGACTACTAATTCCTAGTTATGGCATGGAACACTGTCACAGACCCTTAACAACCCTTGCGCCTTGGTTGTGGTTTAGCATGCATACCACTGACTATTATGGCGAAATCATGATTTGTGTTACATTGCAGTTTTATGACATCTAAATATATTTTCCTTGTGTTCCCATTTGCGCACTTATGCACTGCGGTTGTACTTTGCGTTAGTGTGGCTATGACATTAAATGTTATTTTTTATGTGTTGTGCATTTTTTTTATGCCATTGGCTGTATATTTAGCCATTGGCATATGTTAACATTGTAATATGTAAGTTTGGTCCACCTTCATGGCTCCGATGTTCTGTTTGAAAAAATGCAAACCGTTTTTTTTTTTTTTTTTTTTTTTGGTTTACATTTTTGCATGCTTACGCTATGCCTGCACAACTTCATGAATTGCTATATACCTTCATTTGCATGCTACACTGCTGCACATGGGGTAATTAGCATACATGCACCGGGAGCTGCACAGCTCTGGCATAAGCTGGTAGTGCATGTGAAAACAGCTCTTACCTGAATCGCTCGTCAGACATATTTGGTGTAGATTGCTGACGCTACTCCGGCGCATGGCGCAAGCTTCATGAATCCCAGGGAAATCCTTACTTATTATTAAAACAAAACATATCCATTATGAAAGACCATTTTATCCCCATCTGTTTTTCTGTAAGCATGTTTTTTATTTTTTTTATTACATCACTGTCCCATGCCATATTAAACAACAGGCTGGATTCATGAATAACTTATTTCCTCTTTACTATTCTGTTCATGTCACACTGTGACATGCACATATAATAGTGTGCTATTTTTGTATTCACTAGAGCCACCAAACAAAGGTAAAAAGCACAGTGTGCTAATTAAAGCATAAGCAGCTGAATTACATGCAAATTAACTGATTCAGTATGGTGGAGCCATTCAGGAAGCTATAAAGTAGCAATGCAGAGATGGTGTAGCCCTTGGCTATGAACACCAAAAACTGTTGGAATACAGCCAGCATCATATTTAAGGAAAAAAAGCAGAGTCACTAGCTGCTGCTGCTCTCTTGCATGTGTATGTGCAACAGGTTCAAATCTATACTGCTGATGCTGCAGATAGACCTAGTGTAAGCAAAGAAGGGTGTTCAGACCCTGTTAAACATATCATGGACTGCATGATATTTAAATAGTAGAGCAATACAGGACTGATAGGGAAACAATACAGGAAAAGTGAAACTTCTGCAACCCCCACCTAAGACCTAGGAGAAATCGAGGAGAATCTATACCAGTGGTAACTAAGGTATGTGTAGCATTAAGGATATTAGTAAACTGGTACATTCCTAAGACCGACAGGAGATATATTAGGAGTTTCACAGGCCTTAGCTTCCAGAAAATGTCACCAGTAGCTAAATGCTGTGCTAGAGCAAGCAAGGGAGTACATCTATTTTCCATGTACAGCAGAAGAGAGGGCAGGATCAATGCAGGAATTCTATGCTGTAGCACACTTCCATGACGTTTTAGGGGCCATAGACTCCACTCACATAGAAATAAAAACCCCACATGGTGAACAGGGAATGACATACATCAACAGGAAAGAGTTCCACTCAAATCAACTGCCAGGTTGTCTTTAATGCCCAAGGGATCATTCTTAATGTCTGTGCAGGCAACCCAGGCAGTTACCATGACTTGCACATACGGCACACCTCTTAGCTTTACACACAGTCTGCCAGGGGTGATGTTCCCCAAAGCCATCTACAGGGTGATGCAAGTTATGCACTGAAACCCTGGCTCATGACACCCATCAGAAATGCACACACACCCACAGAGGTAAGATGCAATGATGCCCATGCTCAAACTAGAAATGTCATAAAGGGTGTATTTGGCATGCAGAAGTCATGTTTCCACTCTCTAGATACACTAGGGGGGGTGCCCTGCAGTACAATCCAGGTATCTGTACAGAAAGTCTCACAGTTTGTGCCATGTTGCACAATATTATCTTGAGGAAATAGCTGCAATAGGGACCATACATTCCTGTACTACAAGCAGGGCAGTACCTCCTGTAAATATAGAAGAGGATTTTCAAGGATAGCTTCCAGCTACAGAGGTAGTCGACAGATGTAGGCATGCACAATATGCCTAACCCTGGCTAAGAGGCAAAGGATAGCATACACACTCACCACCTAAAACTCAAAGGTCATTGCTCACACTTAGCAACTATGAGGCAAATGATATCACACACAGTCACCAGCTAAGGAATACACATACCAATATTAAAAGTTAATACCATCTGATGCCCAAAAATATTATTTACCCATGTAATGTATGTGAATGGATAGCATCAGGCAGAGACAGTCCCAAAGCACATGACTCCTAAATGCAGTAATGTCAAGGTAAGTGCGTAACCTGTAGTAGATGAACAAATGTGTAAAAAGATAAACCACCTGCATGCTGTCAGTGTCATACCTATCCACTCTGTGTATTACACATATATGCAACCCTTAGTCAAATATGTGCAGTATAGCAACAGTGGAATTTCAAAACTGCATAAATTGCAAATCTTTTTTTCCTTGCATATTGAAATATATTCCAAATATGAACATGTAAGCAGTGTGTGCAGAGGACAAACATAACTTATGAAGCAGTGCAGTGATCTGTAGAAGAATCTCCTTCAAGTAACGATTAACAATGCTCTGTCTGCATCCAATCAGTCTCCCATCCTTCCACTTCCACAGCTACACCATTAGCTTCTTATAGTGTAGATTCAGCCCTGTGAAAACTGTGAAGTTGCAAAGAAGGTGCGAAATCATTAGCATTCCTGTATATCATAATGATCACTTAGTGTAGAAAGTGAGTATGGTGTAGGTTGCTACATGATTGCATATACACACCCTAATAGTGCAAAGAGGAGCAATAACAAATGATAGCAGCTAATGACTTGTGAGTGTTTCTGATTACTCTGACAACAGCAACAAGTATACTGAAGTGACTGTTTTCTCTGAAGTGTTTGTATCATACAGAGTAGACTTATAATACAAAGGTGTAAGCACCCTGAGAGCTATGAGAACAACCTTAACAACACTGAAATCCTTGTAGTAAGAGAACACTGTTCATCCTCTGCTTAAAATCTGTCTGAAATGCTGATCAGCTACATTACAAATCAAAGATGGAAACAAATAGCCATGACATTGCATTTCTGTAGTTAAGATGAGAGCAGGTGAAGATGGCCAGAAAATAAAGAGAAGAAGTAGCTGGCAGTGTTGGCAACCTGGCATTAATATGGCTGATCTAGACATGTTGAAGCAAATTGAGAAAATAACATTTTCTAGTCCTGTGTTGGCAAAGAGGGATAAAAAACACAACTGTGTGATTCTACTGCACTGAGTTAAAGGTTCAGTTTCAGATAGTGTGATGTCTGATAGAGCTAATGCATATTTTCTGAGCATATAATCAGGTTGTACAACACACAGGCCTATGAAAATTCACAGCTCAGACCTTTCATATTTATTACACTATGTGTGTTAATAGTGACAATTGTTTATCAATTTTTTTCATTTTTTGTGTTCCTCTTTTGTTCAGATTTTCTCAGAGTGCACTTTTGACTGGCAGCATTTTCAGGCAGTGAACAAGAGTCCACTGCTCAAGGTATACACTGAGAAATGTAACTGGTCTTTCTGTCGGTATTTCATTATACATTCACATAGGTTCACTTTACTACAGCACTCTGAACAGCAGTAGGATGAAATAGTTTTGTGGAATATAAACTGGTATAGCTGTTCTTTTGCCTGTGTGATGTCAGCACTGCTTAGCAGAGCACATCAGGGCTCACAGTTGAAGAAAACTGAACAATTTCATTTCTGTAATCTTTATTAGTGCAAACATGCTTGGAACCGATGTGCTGTATTTCTAATGAGTGAGTGACGTGCACATACTGCATAACTGTTTCTGAGGCAGAAGCTGTAAATGCAATGATTTTGCCAATTTACACAGTTTTTCTGGGGTTCAAATCCATACAGAGTGAAGGTACTGCAAACATTATTACTCCAGATGTAGAAATCACTGTCACCATAACTTTATATGCTTTTTAAACTGTTTTTGCCTTGTGCACTTGTTTGCTGTTGGGTTTCACGCAAAAAAGCTTATCTGCATAAGGAAAAAAAGTGAAAAGTTTTATTTGGGCAACCTTCTGTAATACAAATAGGCATAGAGGCAATGCACAGCTGTCAGCACTCTTAACAGTACATAGTAGAGAAAATCCATCTATTAACCTAGTTTTCTCTGTGGCATAAGGTATAAGGGCATAACTGCTTAAGTTGGATAATTATGATAATGAATTAAAAATGCACCTGCATATCTATGATGGGCAGAATATTTAAGTTAAAATCATCTTCTTTCCTCACATAGGTAGTTTGTCTGTAATAAACATGGCTGAAAGCCCATGGACAAATAAGCACCTTCCTTGAAATGTATGCATTATTTATTTCTTATGTTTGATTCTTGCATTGGTCAACTAACTTTTTACAGTGTGTCATTCCAGAAAGTTATGTGCAAAGTCATCCTATTTATACTGCGAAACATCAAGGATAATAAGCCAAGCTGCTGAGGCTGTCAGTGTTGAACAACTGTAAAAGTTTGAAAATGTTCAGCATCCACATGGCAAATCTCATTGCCATGTCTCACACCTTTGTTGCTGTTTGATAACTTACCTTTCACCTTGCTTACACTTGCATATTTGCCCTTACCATTGTGCAAATGCAGTTGGCATGGCTGTCTGTGTTTGTGCACTAGGCATTAAATGCAAGATTGGAATTTGGCACAAATTCATCCTTAAAGTTGCTGCTTGACTTCTGCGGACATGGCTGGCATGCAGGATGATGGTGCTAAATTTAAAGCACATATGTGGGGTGTGGAGGACTACAGGATTTTTGTGGCACTACTTGTGAAGTGCTACAGCTATAGGCAAATATGCAGCAGGACCACACTGGGTCTCAGTATAAGACTGAGGCTCGGAACAGAGTTGCCAATGCTGTCTCCAGTGTAACTGGCATCACACACAATGAACACACTTGCTTTAACCACTGTAGTGATCTGAAATGGCACAAGAAGGACCTCCTTAGCTCATGGGAGGATGAGTTTAGGACTGCTGATATCCCACAATTGTGTAAGTATAGGACTTATCTGTATTAAATGATATAGACTACAGTACCCAAGTAAGACTGTTATTCTATATGATTTCATGTTTCTTCTTGTCTTCTTCTGTTTTGTGCAGCTGCAGAAGATATTGTAGGTAACTGTGAGGTGCACAAAGAGAGGTTAACTTACCTCAGAGAGGCACATATGCATCAGATCTTCATGTAAGTGTAGTAACTATTGTACTTGTATGCAATATGGCAATACTGTAATAAATAGTAGTATTTATTATATCATAGCAGTGCAGTTGAATAATGGTACAACAGACTGAGACCTTCCCATCGTACATGGATGTGCCAAAGGTGTACAAACTGGATAACCATAACTGTTCATTGTCTGAAATTATGCACATGTGATATGCCATGGATCTAACTCTTTCTCTATCTCTCTCTTTTGTCTCACCCCACCCCTTCTCTCTCTCACTCACTATCACTTTTATTTTTTTGTGGTGGGAGGAATATCTTTTATGGCTAAAACATCCTGTTGTTATACATTTCTTGTTACAAAACCTCACATACTGCACAGAGAGGTAGGCTGACTACTGCAGATCAGCCCACCATCCCTCCACAGGTTGCAGCACCACCCAGCATTTCATGGTTCCATGCTGTCAGCACTGTCTTCACAACCCCTGCCCTACCTGGTCCATCCACGTTGGGTAGCTCTACCTCAGCAGCTGGTGCACTGGTATCCTCCTGGAGTAGTATTAGTGAAGGTGGTGATTTTGTCACCCACTAAGAGTTGACAACACTGTTGGAAGGTATTATGTAAAGGGGCCTCAATGCTTGAGTTGGCTATGTCGCAAAGGTGCTTTGTCACATTGTGAAGACATTGCTACATTGAGCACTGACACAGGAAACTGAAACAGGAGACAGTGATGACTATTATGAGGGTGAGGATTAGATTGTCACTGTTCTCAAGGTTGACATGAGTGCGCCCCCAATGCCCCCTTTCCTCTCTCCAATTATTGTGTCCCCCAACCTTTTATGTCCATTACCATCTTTGTCTCTCTAGTTTGTCCTGTATGTCTGCACCTGCTTCCTCACCTAACTTCCTACTTGACCCTTAAATTCCTAAGCACCTTCCTCAAAACTCTTAAAAAAAAATAAAAGATGGGCACCTGTCCCCAAAAAATAATAATGACCCATACCTAGCTCTCCACATTACCTAATTGTCTTATTGATGCACTTGATTTGCTACAATTGGTATGTACAACATTTTTCTGTTGTTGTCACCAGTCCTCAGTAGGGTGACAGACCAAACTCAGAAATTCTGGCTATGCTTCTACATTTATGTTGTGAAGATGTGGATAGGTATGGTTCTCTCCAACTACCTTCTTGTGAATTCCTCCATTCTTTCCCCCTTATACTTCCATCTGCTTACCCCCATTTTACCCCTTTCCTATCAACTCCATTTTCACACATTTAATCTGATCAAAAAATACAATCACGCAACACACTTCGCCAGTAATGGCCCATATGAAAACTTTCAATATTTGTCTTCAGCCTTTGCACATAGTTTGGCATCACCCACCAATGCAGAGTGATGGGGAATGGCCATTCATGTCCCGTGACAAAGCCTAGTCAGTTGTTGTCATCACTCGCAGTAGTCCACTTATCCTTGCCCAAAAGTGCTTAAACATTTTGTGCTATTGGAATACAGAGTAACAGAAGAAGAAACACAGTACTTTGCAACAGTTACTCAAACTGTTCTTTGACTATTGGATGTAACAAAGTGCAACTTCCTCTGTGGAGTGGTAAGATAAATCACTTGTCTGAAAATCGCACTTTGGTCACAGCATCAAGGGTTCAAGTCCAGATGTATGTCACATTATTTCTTACTGTGAAGTCATATGATATCTTTAATGACATACATCTAAACTTTTATCAATAAATAAACTTTCATGAATCGATTTTAAATAGTGTTGCAAAAGAGCATTTTGAAACACATCTATGCACATAAGGGCAAATTATTAAATCACCCTTCTCTACCCTTGTCAACATCAGTTTTTGCCTGTTCTACAGCTTCTTTACAACCCCAGCCATCACTTACTTATACAGACCTGACTGATTAATACTGAGAACACACTATTAGGATGCACATTAATAACCCATAACAGCACCCTTTCATATGTGTCTCTATATCTGAGTCTATCTTCACCCCTTCTCCCTCACCCCCTTGTACTGCTGACTATTCATTAGGCTGGTGGATATAAATATAATGTTATGGCATTGTCTATCTGTCTGCCATTGTTTTACTGAAGAATATTGGCTACATAGGGTGCCACTATCCCTTCAAATATTTGACTTTGACATGAGTGAAGTTGGATTTGCTTAGAGGGATCTAGAGGTAATGGTCAAGTCTACAGACATAATTTTTCTTCTTGACAATGGTTCATATCCAGCATTAGGTGACACTCATATTGCCTGATTTATAAGTGTCTTTCCTGTGAATGAGTTACCTATTTACTATCTCCCTTCTGTTTTATCCATTATAGTGCTCAGCATTTGTGCAATGTCTGGCAAAGCACAACTGAAGTATGTCACACTAAATGGCACTTCAGGTGTTACTGAATAATGTGGTGATTGTTTGCCTTACACCTCATCGTACACCCAGTTAACTTATTTCCGTTGAAGCATGTCTATGTGTAGTAGGCATAAAATATTATTTCAGTAGCTATTACATATACAGTTTTGGCAGGAAACATATCTATAGTAGTCATTCTTATATATTCTTAAAGTCATGATAAAAAGTTAATACAGTACTGACATTCTGACACTCTGTGTAAAATCATCTGCATGCTGGCATCAAACCCTGCTTCACCTCTGCTGATTCATTTAGCTCAGAGAGTTTGCACTACACTAGAAGGCTAGATTAATATGTGGATTTTCTCCACTAAGTACTTTACAGAGTTACAGAGTGCTGAAGGCCATGCATCACTACTAAGCTTGTTTGCACTGTAGAAGGCAAACCAAATGTAACATTTCACTGTTTTCTTCAGCAGAGAACTCTGTTTGTTCACAGTCCACCATCTCACAAATAGGGAAGGCAAATAGAACATTTTGTTTTTGAATTGAGCTTTGGAGCTAGCATGGAGAGGTATAATAAAACATGCTGAGCAGCACTGAACAATACTAAACACTGATATTTCACAGTCCCATTTCAACACATCAAAGTATCGTCATGTATGTGCCAACACTTTTCCAACCTTCCCCCATATACGTTTCTCAGCAATGTGTTTTCAAAAGTTATTTGTACAAAAATAAATATTGCTACAAGATGATATTATTCCATTAAATCAGATTCTGTAATGTACTAATGTGAAATGCAGTGAACTGTGTGGTTAATTGACCAGTGCATTCTGGACAGCTGGCTCTGCACTGCAGCACTAACACTTACAAATGATGTGCAACCACATACAGCCTCGATGTACAGAAATCAGTATGTTCTGTCCATCCTGCGTTGGAGTATTCCTTGGTATTGACAGGCCACATTGTCCAAGACATTCATTTTTCTTTACAGACCATCATCATAACCTGATGATCAATGAATGATTCATTGTCTGTCCTGTCTTTCACAACCATGTGCATATAGGTATATGTCACTGTCTGTTCTTCGGTATACATTAATGACAGCATAGCTCATATAAGTCAGCAGTATGTATGGATTATTGAGCTTAACATAGACCTTACTCTGTCATATCAATAAATATGGATTTGCACAAAACTTTTAACATCACATCTGCTCTGACACAGAATGTGATGCTAATCCTACTTACATTGCACTGTCAGACTGTATAGTCAGATTTCTACAGTGATACTTGTGCTAAGTATTGTGTCTTCTAGACTGTATAGCTAGATAGGTAGGGTATTCTAATCTCAAAGCAGTCAACTTGTGTGAGTGTGTGTGTGTGTGTGTGTGTGTGTGTGTGTGTGTGTGTGTGTGTGTGTGTGTGTGTGTGTGTGTGTGTGTGTGTGTGTGTGTGTGTGTGGCATTGTGCATACTGCTGTTCACAATACAGTAGAAGCCTGGAGTTAATTTTAAACCTCAGGGTGAGTCCAAATTAATTTCAGAACCTTCTCTCAACATCAGCATTTCTGCTAGACTACATTGATTCATTCACACAATGTAATGTCTTCACAAAGCCATGCATATGACAATTTTCAAAGCACTTATACCATGAAGCATTCATTGATCCCACTATGGTGCTGATTTTCTCATTGCTTAGACAAGTGCTCTAAACCAGCATTGAGTGACTATAATCATTTGTGTCCTTAACTGTTCTGCATGAAAGACATAAACCCCCCATGGCAGAAACCTCGCCCATCAACTTTTAGCAGATAAAATTCATGAGCAGATAAAGTACTGCTGATTGAATGACTTCACATAGGTGGAGTTCAACAGCTATGACAACAATTCCATGGTGGCACATGATTAGTGATTAGCTGTCATGTTATTTGGTAGAGTTGTACAGCTTGGTGTTCAATTCTCACATCAGGATAAATTTTGTGAGAACATACTGACATCACACAACAACCATTACATCATGCCAGTGTTATCCCTTGATGTGTTACACAAACACAGGTGAATGTAGCTTTGGATTTCCTGAAATTACATATTTGTTCTGCAAATGTAATGGTCAGTGTGTTACCTTGGTACATGCATTGAGTACTGTGGTACAGACTTATGTGCTCCAGTTCTTGGGTGGTATGTATACAGCCATACAGAGAAGTTTTGACCATGGAGCACTGGTATAGGACTGATCACATTTGTATGTACATGAGAATACTCATTTAATTGCCAGCAGTCTGACATGCTGATATGACATACATTATCAGGAATCCTTTCTTAATTCACACATTAATTTCATTTGTTTGTCCCAATACTCATTGCTACTTCCTGTGGCAGATGCCAACAATACACAGCTATGGGGAAAACATTGCATTATGGTGTGGGGTTTACATCTTTTCTTATCTGTTGGCACAATAACTGTGTCAGGCAAGGGTGCCTTACACAATGGTATTACGTATGCCATACTCTGTTCAGCATTTGTAACACCACACACACACCTACATATGGGATGCATAAATATTATAATAGCGAGGTGCATAATTCCCTTCAAGGGTGATCCTCCATGTGCATATGTTAGGCATCTTTTCTATGGAATACACAGTTAATACACAGGCTGTTGTTGATATTGATGGCATGGATTCAATTTTTGCAAAAAGTGATTGCAGCTCCTGACCCATTCCTATTTTTCTACATGTCATATCAACGGAATGCACACAGTGCAGCTATCTCATTCTGTATGCACTGTCCTTGTGAACTGTCAACTCAATTCAGCATGTCAAAGACATTTATATGTTATAGAATTCCCATTTGTTACAATGTGATTTTGTTTAAGTGTCACATCCTATAAAATCATGTCTGCTTTTATTTACCTATATTTGCTCAGGAATAGTGACCACTATTATTTATTCTGACATATGTATTGAGAAATGTTATTATTACACAGTTGTCTTTGTGACATAAACACCTTCACATCAGCTATCATACTACAAATGGAAAATTTACCCTCCCCCTCTGATATCCTTCTGTATACAAATACATCACTTTGATTTCTGTGCACATTGTCTTCAGGACACTACTTGTGTCTTGTAATCCTTGTACTGTTGTTGCCCCATGCCATTTTAGCTTACTTAATTTTGCATTCATATGTTTTCATTTATGTGCACAATACACTTTTCCTGCCTATGTACAGCAGGCATTATTTCTTTTTTGTAGCTGTATGTGTTGTCCGTGTGAGTATGCTTAACAGGTCTGCCCATAGAAAAACCTGTTTGTTAACAGTATGTGGTCATGATGCTCAACATGGTTTCCTGGCTACCAGCTCTGTTGCTGGCCATGGAAACATGCTTGTATTCATGTTTTCTGGATGAGCAGCATACGTAAGTGCTGCTTATCACACTAACATGTGAACATTGTATATACTTCACTTGAAGCCTATAGGATTGTTCCTGAATCCAGGGAATAATTCCTCACATTTCATATTTCATATATTCAAAATAGTACCTGAAAAATATCCTAGCAGTATAATCCAATTGTACATTAAATCTGTTCTCATATAAGCTATTTCTAGTCATGTCCATATCAAAACAATCCTGTCACTTTTGGTTGTGAGAAAGGGATAGGTTTTGGACAGGCAAGCTCTAGCCACCACAAGGGGCCTAGATAGCTATAAATTTACACAAACTGCAGAGAGAAAAATTATGAGCACATCAAAACAATCCTGTCTTGGTTTGTGATTTGTTGTGGAGTTGACTGGTAAGAGCAGTTTTATTTGAATTTATATTGCATTTGTTATCACTATTTTTAACTGTTTGTAGGTAGGAAGAGACTGCTTATTAACAAGCTTTACTTTGATTCACATATTGTTGTTTTATCTTTAGTTTCACTTTTGGTTGTGAGAAAGGGATAGGTTTTGGACAGGCAAGCTCTAGCCACCACAAGGTGCCTAGACAGCTATAAATTTACACAGACTGCAGAGAGGAAAATTCTGAGCATATCAAAACAATCCTGTCTTGGTTTGTGATTTGTTGTGGAGTTGACTGGTAAGAGAGGTTTTATTTATTCTTACTGTTATCAGGAGGTGAGATTGCGAGCTATAGTGAGCAGAAGCTACTGACATAAAGAAATTACAACTTCTGTCTGGCTGGTAGAACTTGTATGGTCAGAACAACTTTATTGTATTTTATTATTTAGTTGGATATTGCTGGTATAATTTTTGTCATAGAAGTTGATTTAAGTTCCTTTGAATTCTTTGCTACTGACTTTGTGTAATTGTTTCCCTTTGCAGTATTTTATTCAATTAAAGTTGAATATGGATTCCTTAAATGAGTATGCAATTAACGATTTGCTAATGCACAAGTATCTTGTACAGTATAATAAATGCTATGCATATGTAAAGGTACAGCTGATAACATTGGTGATCTTTGTTCCTCATGTGAAAAGTTGAATGATTTGTTTACCATTGTTAGAAGTAAATCTCTACTTAATGATGATGATTGCACATGTGCAATTGGCATGGCTTGGAGAACTGTCGTATCATATATTAATGACTGGATTGATGAACTAAATAATGTTAGGCATAGAACAAATAGAACAGATGTAGAAAATGATGCATCTATTTTCTGCAAAGAACATTCAACTCCTGTGAATGATGATGAGGCCCCTGAGAACTATGGAATTGTGGATGCAAGTACTCAGCAATCTGAGGATCCAGTTTGTTTAGAAGGAAACAAAAAAAGAAAGAAAGGAAGAAGTTCTCAACAAATAACAAGGAAGAAAAATAAACTGACTAATGACTGTACAAGAAAGAGAATATGTAGTAAAAAGGATTCTGCTTTGTTATGTAACACACTGGTGACAGGGAATGAAGATATCTGTCTATCAGAAAACCCTCAGTCTACAGAAAAAGGCATTACCTTTCCAATGGAGAAGGTAGAAAAAAGGGGCAGGTGAAAAGGAAGAAATCAAAACGGAACGTGGAAGGATTGAAGAACATTACTGTAAGAAAAAAGAAGAGAAAGACAGATGCTGACTACATGGCTCAAGCTGTGGATTTACAGTGTCAGCTGGATGAGAATTTAATACGCAATGAAAACAGTGGAATTAATAAGACTAATAGTGATGAAGATCTATCCTTCATCACAATTGATAGAGCAGAAATTACTGTATTAGAAGCTGAAGATTCTTCAGAGATAGTCAGCAAAAATAGTCTTGTAATTGGAGATTCAGTTATTAGAGGAACTGATACTTATATTTGCAGAGATGATAATGAACACTGAGTAGTGTTATGCTTGCCCGGATCAAAAATAGAAGATGTGAAACAAGCCTTGGAATGACTTAATGTAAGGAAGTATGGATCTGTTTTTATTCATGTTGGTACAAATGATGTCACCAACAAAGATTCTCTGACTGTTAGTCGGGAACTGACAGCCCACCTAGATAGTATAGCTTGTACTGGTGTTATGACATATTTTTCACAAATTACCTATAGAAAGGATAGTCAGGTCACTGTGAATGAAAATATTTTTTGGATAAACACCTACATGGAAAAAAAACATCCTGTTTTAAAAAATGGAAATGTGTAGAGCATCCAAGCCTTCTTTTGGGCACATGTGTTCAGACAGGATGGTGTGCATTTGTCTAGATCAGGGAAGAGAATTTTTGCAGCAGATATTTTGCAATATTTGACAAACACTAGCCAGGATTTTTTCCAGGTCAAAAATGTAACAGTTCACAGATAGCAACATTGGATACATCTCTGATGGTTGTTAATGCTAGGAGCATTAATAATAATTTTTTGTTTATTAGAAAAATTGCTACGTTCCCACAAGATTGATTTTGTTATAGTTTGTGAAACATGGTTAAAGAACAATGACTGGAAACCAGTTCTGTCAGGGTATAAATGTTCTTACTGTAACAGACATTCTAACAAAAAATCAGGTAGGGGTGTTATGATAGGGATTAAAGATAGCTATGAGACTTGTGATTATTACATGTTCAATGATAATACCAGTACTATAGACTGTGTAACTGTGACAGTAAAGACAACCCTGGAACATATGACAATTGTTGGAGTGTACAGACCACCAAAGTCAAGTGCAGATGACCTAGAGGAATTCATAAATTTCTTACATGAAACAGAGGAGGGAAGAATAATATTAGCTGGGGACTTAAATTTAATAATATTGATTCAACAATGTTAGTAAAGAAATTATTCACAGAGTATATTCAGGAACAACAAATGGTTCAGATTGTAAAAAACCTACCAACGGGATGGAATATACTAGATATTGTTTGTGTTCCCAAGGAAATAACTGTAACTTTAAGTCAAGTTTTATCACCATTGATGTGCAGTGATCATTGGGTCATAAAGGTTAATTTGTTGCTAGATAATGCTGCCAAATTGAAATCTAAGCCAGTGCACAGAAAGCTAATTACAGATTATAGGGAAGCAAAATAGTTACTTTATAAAACTAACTAGAGTGATGTGTTCAGTGGAAAAACTGCAGATGGAATGTGGAAAGTTTTGAAAGAGAAATTGTTTGAGTGCAAAAAGTAAAAAAAAAAATGTTTAACATCAGGCTCTAGGCACGCAACATCAGGGGGGTATATTTCCATAAGAACAAGATACATGATTAAGGTGAGAGACAAAAATATAAGAAATGGAAGAGAGGTCGAACTACAACTTTGAAAACTGAAATAAACGAGCTGGACAAACAGATTAAGCATAGTGTTAGACAAGATCAAGAAAAATTTGAAGAGAATTTATATAAAGATATTGAGCATAATAGGCAACCTTTTTATAGATACATAAGATATGGAAGGAGTAAAGATACACAAATTGATAAACTGTGTGCAGTTTCTAAAATTTATTCCCAGACACAACAGATTATAGATATATTTACAAAATCTTATGCAAAACAGTTTTTCTCCACAAAATGGGTGATATGTTGTCCTAGTGACACCCAGGTAACCCCAGATACTGGAATCAAATTAGATTATATTTATTTTATTTTTTTATTTTTATTTTACATTTGTTGACCGGGATAGTCCGACTGGATGCATGTCCATTTTCAGCGGAGGCCCGGGGAGAAAAGCTCCAAGGGTAAGCAGATACAGCATTACATAATACCAGCATTACATATTACAAACATACTATTTACAGTGATTACATAAGTAAGTATATATATATATATATATATATATATATATATATATATATATATATAAGTATATTGAAAAAGAACTGTGCAAACTAGATCCAAACAAAGTGCAAGGAGGAGACAGAATAAGTAATAATGACCTGAGAACACTTAAGCAAGAACTTACACTGCCATTACATCTATTATTCACTAGGTCATATAAATATAGGGAGATTGCTCAAGATTGGAGACATGCACTTATTAAACATGTCTTTAAGAGAAAGGGGAGTAGGACAAACCCAGAATCATACAGACCCTTATGTCTACTTTCATGTTGTGGAAAAATAATGGAGAAGGTAAGACTTGATAAGTTATTGTCAGAACTGGACAGGTTGGGACTTGCAACCATATATCAACATGCATATGTTGAAAATAGATGTATTACCACCTGTAACATGATGTTCTATAACAATATAATAACAGCTATGAATGAAAAATTGTGCTGTGATGTGATTTATATAGATTTAACTTTAGGATTTGACAGGGTCATGCACAAAACACTGATCAATAAATTAGTACAAATAGGTATAGATATACTGTTGATAAGATGGATAGCTGCATGGCTTACAAATAGGGCATGGCAAGTATCACACACCAAATGGACAGGTGAAATCCTTGGTTACAGTCAAGGTGTCCCACAAGGCTCTGTAGTAGGCCCTTACATGTTTAGATTGTATCTTTCAGACCTTACTTTTTCATCTGAGGTGTTCTACAGTCTATATGCAGATGACCTGAAATTGGGTAAACTGATTACAAGTGTTACAGATAAGGCATGTCTGCAAAATAATTTGACTAAATTGACTATTTGGGCACAGGAGAATAATATGTTGATAAATACATCAAAAACTAAGCATATGAGATTTGGAAGACTTAAATTGAAAGGTGAATATTTAATACAGCATGCAGTGATTGAAACTGTAGAATCATTTAAGGACCTGGGTATATGGGTAGATTCAGCTATGCGTTTCTCTAATCATATCAACCAATTGGCAAATGATAATTATAAAACAATAGGTTGTATAAAAAGATTTATAAAGTCTAGGAAATCCAACATAATGAAGTCATTGTTTGTTAGTTACATATATGGAAAGCCTATAGGAAAACAAGCATGAATAAACTGGAAAAAGTAGAGTGGAAATATACTAAGGGCATCCATGGATGTGAAAATCTAAGTTATTATGAAAGAGTAAAATATCTGAACTTGTACAGTGTAGCTTACAGATATTTAAGAGGAAATCTTATTCAGGTATATAGGGCATTTAGGGACAACTACCTCTGGAAATATTTGGGGTTATCAAAAAGTACTAGAGAATCGTTAGATAACCTATGTAGAAGATACTATAGGAATAAGAAGTGTACTAATTGATTCTCTGACAGAGTAGCTGATGCTTAGAACAGACTACCAAATTACATTAAAGTAAATACTAGTTTAGATATTTTTAAAACAGCCTGGGCATTTATTATGAGAAATAGTGTTCTGGCATATTGGCAAGCTAGAAGGGCTTTAATGCCTGTGCTTGAAACATTTGCATGTATGTATGTATGTATGTATGTATATTCATTTATTTGAAACATTAATATTTAAATTCATCTTTGATTTTTCCCAAACCATTCTCAATATTTCATTTTCTAGTAAGGCATGACTTATTGATTATTCATCTTTACAAATATTACAAAATGTTTGCCCGACTTGCTCTTTACATGTACCCCAGGATTCTTGAAGCTTGTGCCAGGTGCAGGCATAGCGTAGGTGGTATAACACCAAATATGGCCATAAAGCGATTCAGATACGATCCAATTCCACGTGCACTACCGGCGTACGCCAGAACTGCACAACCCTCGGCTTAGGTATGCTAATCACCCCATGTGCAGTGCTGCACCATGCAAATTAAGGTAAATAGTGATTCATGAAGTGGTGCAGGTGTAGCGTAAGCCCACGGAAATGTAAACCAAAAAAAAACGGTTTACATTTTCCCAAACAGAACATCGGAGCTATGGAAGTGGACCAGACTCATGTATTAGAAAGTTAACATATGCCAATGGCTAAATACG
The DNA here is from genome assembly GCF_019279795.1 of Protopterus annectens. NCBI lineage: Eukaryota > Metazoa > Chordata > Ceratodontiformes > Protopteridae > Protopterus > Protopterus annectens. The sequence goes on along the minus strand of NC_056737.1, from coordinate 1,692,079,889 downwards.
CAGCCAATGGCATAAGAAAAGATGCATAACACCTAAACAAAACATTTAATGTCATGTCCACAGTAACACAAAGTACAACCGCAGGGCATGTGTGCGCAAACTGGAACACAAAAAAAATATATATAAGTGTCATAAAATTGCAATGTAATACAAATCAGGATTTCCCCATAATACACAATGGTATGCATGGTACACCACAACCAAGCTGCAAGGGTTGCTAAGGGTCTGTGACAGTGTTTGGCACGGTAACTATGAATTAGTAGTCAATGTCATTTAAATGAGGCAGGGAATACTGAATTGCAAACGTCCCACCAGATCAAGGATGTACCATATGGTGCAGCACTATAACACCGAGGAGTGGCTTAGAGGTATACATGACATCAGCAGTGGGGTGTGCCACCGTAACTGTAAGCACATTGAAGCAATGCAAATCTGGCCTGGCCATTGCTAAGCAAAGCTGCAGGACAGGGGTGGGGAGGTAGGTATAGAATCGTTTAGCTGAGAGCACACATGGTGCCTGAAAGTGCATGTGTACGGGGATGAAAATGTGTCCAAAACCTGGTAAGCAGATGCACGCACCATGAACCATAGTACAAACAGGAAGGTCAGGGGAAGAAAAGAAGGAAATGCTGCATTGGGGTAATTGGAGTACAACTGAGCAATTAATACCTATTAACTCACAGCGGGCAATCGACGGCAGCTGACAAGTCTGCTCACAGAAACCTGCAAAACAGGATAGGGGAGGCATCAGATTGCAAAGAAAGGAGAACTGTCATAACAGAGCAAAGCAAACCTACAGTAGACCGGCAATAGAACACATTACGCAAGATAAGCCAGGTCTAGGAAAGTACAAATGAAAGCAGGCTGCTGGATGCATGCCAGAAAATTGTAGGTGAAACGTGAAGAAATGTAAAGGGAAGGGCAAGAGGTAATCCATGGCAGCCAAATGTAATTCAACACCAAAGTCACCACACTAGTAGTTCCTGTAATAAAACACATAAGATACCCTGTAGCTACGATCGTACATACACAGCCTATGACATCATCGGTGTTCACAGCACAATAGTATAAAATGTGAAAGCACCCTACACACACCTGTGTATTCCCAAACACTGCACCATAGGTGTAAACACATGGGGAACTTTTAAAATGTACATGTTGGGAGCTGCCATAGCTGTACTTCATCACCATGTGTTAGAGACTGACGGTGTTGTGGAGGATGATGCTGACAACCACCACAGGCCCCGGAGGAGGAGAAGAGTGTTCAGACCAAGGGTAACCTACCAGGGGCTACATGATCTGGATATAGTAGAGCATTACAGAGTGGACAGGGACATCTTACAGCAAATAGTTGAGCTGTACCAGCCATGCCTGAGAACCAGAAACAACAGAAGGGAACCCATCCCAGTGGACACGAATGTGTAAGCTTGCGAATACTAGCCACAGGTACCTTTCAAAGGCCAACTGGAGATGTAATGGGGATCTCACAGGCATCAGCATCCAGGGTACTACACCAGTTCCTGGATGCCATGTTATCACATATGAGCATATATACTTCCCCCAAACTCAGGAGGAGTTGGCCAGCAATATGCATCACTTCCACCATGTGGCACACTACCCAGAGGTACTGGGTGCGATAGACTGCACGCACATACATATCAAGTCACCACCCGGTGAACATGGTAGGTGCTACATAAACCGCAAGGGATTCCACTCCATCAACTGTCAGGTAGTGTGCAATGCCCAGGGCATTATCATGGATGTGTGTGCTGGCAGCCCTGGAAGCTACCATGACTCCCATATGGCATGCCTCACAGCTATATCAGGTATTTGTCGGGGGGACATCCCACATGGCCACCTTGGGGGGGATGCTGGCTATGCACTGGAGCCGTGGATAATGACTCCCATCAGAAATGCACACACACCCATGCAAGAACACCATAATGAGGCACATGCACAAACCAGAATCATCATAGAGCGTGTGTTTGGGATGCTGAAATCATAGTTCCGTTGCTTGAACACATCTGGTGGAGCCTTGCAGTACTCTCCAGGCATGTGTGCCCACATCTTCATAGTATGTGCCATGCTACATAACATGATCTTGCGGAAACAGCTGCAGCAGGGTCAAAATGGTGAAGGCCCTCATAGCCCACCACAATTGCCAAGGCCATCACAGGCACAGAGGGATTCAGGCCAAAAACACCCTGTGCCAGCCCCAGTAGGTAGCCGGTGGTGTGTCCAATATGCCTACGCCTTGGCAAAGAGGGAACGAATAGCACATACTCTGACAGTGTAGGCCCCTAATGACTGACACACCTCTCCACCTGCACACACAGTAAAATGGATGGTACACACACATGACCACCTGTAAATTGTAATGTATAGGTGGCCTACTGTGTGAATCCTACATAGGCAGCCCTCAAACATTGTACACACAACAGCTATTTGAACAAGGAATGTCAACACCTGAACAGTACATGCGCCTATCAGCAGATGTTGGTGCTGTGTGTATAGGTTCCTAGGTACATCGGTAGGTACACGCCAGATTGTCAGAGGCCATACACCAAACGAGGCAAGCAGTGTCTGCTGTCGCCACAACACCGAGTAACCAACTGTCACTCAGTGGAGCAGAGGCAATTGCAGGATCACATGTGTGTAAGCACTGTTCTGCACACACTCTGCACGGATTCCCTACTGTGTTAATGAGGGGCTCCACATAATGTAATCATGGATGTTGTTTCAAGGCATGGGGTGTACCCATGACAGGTATTCGTCACCCCAGCATGCTCCACCTACGTTCATTTGAAGGTGCAGCACATTATCGTGTGTGGCTCACTGAGATATACATACCCAATGCTGGAGCACATCCAGTAAACATCACATGGACATACCAGTAATTGGACTCATCCATATGTAAACTAACTGAGTTACCCATGTGAGTGCAGTATGGAGTAACAGCCATAGTATACTCCACATACAAAACACCATAACACATGTACAAATCCCAGATGGCCAAATGGTAAATGCAGTGACCGTCGTGCATGTTCCCGGTCCCACATCCTGCAAGGGATGTAACGTAATCCCAAAGGCATGAATAATGCATGTCGGATGCAGGTCATCAGATCATGTTTAGCACACGTTAGCGGGAATATGCATTGCTCAGTACGGGTAAGCGTTATTTAAATATGAGTATACGGATATGCGCGAAACAGGGCTAAACTTCTCTGAATATCGCGCAGATCACGGTCAATGATGTCCAGAACAGGTGAAACCAGCATTATTCACCCCTGTACTAATAGCGCCTGCTCTGAGGGGTAGAACAACTACTGCCAGGAGTAGAACACACAATCATGTATACAATCGCCGAACACTATGGTAGCTAAGATGTACCTACGGCAGGTGTGTAATGTGACAGGTTCAGACACAAACATGCGGAGTCCAGGAAGCAGTATACACTGACAAGTACACAATGAAAGGTGTAGTTTGCCTGTCACTTTCCCTGTCAGATATATATATAGATATATATATATATATATATATATATATATATATATATATATATATATATACATACATACATACATATATACACAGATATAATACAGATAGAAAGGGTGATAGAGAGATATATGTTGATATATACGGATTCATCAATATCTGCAAATATATAGATAGGTCAACGACATTCATAATACCTTTGAGGTACAAATAAATAGGACACCGCCAACTATGAAATGTGTCACATACCGTCATGCGTAACCACGAGGCTGAAAGACTGAAAAACACAGTACCGGAACACTAGAACCATGAGTAATATTATCACAATAAGAAGAGACATTTAGTTACCGCTGCCGGTGTTACGGTCCATGTAGGTACTGTGTTCAACTGTGTTTGTGATTGCCGTAGTCTGTGTATGTCTGTGTTGAGGGTGCCATGTGCATTTCTGTGTGACTGTAATGTGTGTGTCTGTGTGTTCATAGGTTCATAGGTAGGTACTAGGCTATTGGCTCTACGGCCTATATGAGCCTAGCCAAAGGTACCCTGGCTTTCGCCACCCAAGAAAATTATTTTCCTGTGCCACTGTCGAGCAGAGCCACAGAAGTGATCCCCAGGGTGAATTTCCTATCTCCCATCCAGTCATCAAGATTTTTCTTGAACAGTGCTACTGAGGAGCTTTGTTTGATATAGATAGGTAGTTTGTTCTAGAGTATGGGAAGTCTCTGGGACTGAAATCTATCCCTCCAGCATGTTCTGTTTATTGTGGTGACAAGGTTTAGGTCCTTAGAGCGTGTAGCTCATAGGGATTGGGATTTCTTTAAGTGGAGCATGTCTAAATGCTCTGGGTTTGACATAGCTTTGTGTGTTAGGCAGAGATTGCCTCTGAGTAGGCGATATGCAACGGAGTAAAGCTGCAGTTTTTTGGGATGGTCTGCATAGGGCATCTCTTTGAAGCCAGTAATCCTCTTTGTGAGGTATTTCTGTGGCCTTTCTAGTTGTTGTAGATGTCTTGTGAGGTACATACCAAAAGGGGCATTGTACTCTATAATGGGTCTAATGAGTGATGAGTAGAGGGGAACAATGACCTCTTTTTTCTGGGATGAGAAACCTTTTGTGATGAGGTGTGCCACATAGAAGGATTTCCTGACTACTGTGGCAATGTGATTATCAAAGGAGAGGCTACTGTCCACCTGTGTCCCAAGGTCTCTTATCACACTTTTGGTGTTAAGTAGACTACCACCTATGTGGTAGTTCATGGGTACTGAGTTTTTACCAAAAGGAATGACAATGCACTTTTTGGCATTGAGCTTGAGGCCATGGCTTTGACACCAGGCATCTGTCTCAGCAAGGCCCTTTTGTAGGATGTCCACATCTTTTGGAGTTTTGATTATGGCTCCTAGTTTGCAGTCATCTGCGAACTTAATTAGCCAAAGACCTTCTGTGTTGACCTGTACTTCAGAGAAGTAGATACCAAACAGGAGAGGACCCAGGACTGCACCCTGTGGTACTCCACTTGTCACTGGTCTGAAGCTGGATTTGGAGTCTGCTACTTTCACAGTGTGAGTTCTGTCAGTGAACCAGTTGGAAATCCATCTTGTGACATAAGGATTTATACCTAGTTTAGTGAGTTTATCTATAATTCCAGAGTGGGGGATGGTGTCAAAAGCCTTGGCGAGATCTAGACAGGCTGTGTGAACCACCTTACCCTCATCTACTGCTTTGGTGACTGCTTCAAAGAAGTCTATCAGGTTTAGGAGACATGATCTGCCTTTTACAAACCCAAACTGGGTGGGGTCCTGAGTTTGGAGATTACCAATGTCATTGTTTATAAGTTCCATGATGATATACTCCATAGCCTTGCAGACCAGGCTCGTTAGGCTAATTGGGTGGTAGTTTCCAGGGTCTGTGGTGGCTCCCCCTTTATGGAGTGGGATAACTGTCACTGTGCGCCATTCAGTGGGCACATAGCCTGAGGTGAGGCTATGATTGAACATGGTACTTAGGTGAGGTGCACGTTCGTTCTGTAGTTCATGTAGAACACAGCCTGGGATGTCGTCAGGTCCTATGGATGCTGTGTTCTTGGCTTTGGATAGTGTGTTTTTTACCTGTGCAGCCGTGATTACTGGAACTTTGCATTCTTCTGGTATAGAGATGGGCCCTTTAGGGGATGACAGAGTGGTAAAGTTAGCACTGAACATATCTGCCAGGATGTTGGCAATGTCGGTTGGTTCTGTATATTTAGTGCCATTGTGCTGTAACTCAGAGCAGATCTCTGTGTTGCCATTGTGATTCTTGACATAGCTATAGAATGCTTTGTGGTTGTCTTTAGAGTCAGTGGCGATTTTGTTTTCATAACTAGCTTTGGAGGATTTTATGAGGGATCTCAGCTTCTTCCTGAAGCTGACCAGGGAGTTTCTCCAATCATGGGATTTTACTCTTTTTTGCAACAGTTTCTTTCTTCTGTTGTAGTGTTTGTTTAAGACAGGGGACCACCAGATTGGCTTCCTTTTTTTGGAGGATAGCGTCTTGGTTCCGTTAGGGATTGCATGATCCATGCACTCATGTAAGTGCTTATAAAGTGCATTGGTGTAGGATTCAGCAGTCATACCTCTATTGTCTGTCAGCATGGGTGTCGTGAAGTTTGCCACTTCTGTCTTAAGAAGCATGAAGTTGGCTTTGGAGAAATTTTTTACTGTGGGTTCCCTAATGGGGGGTGGAGGAGGGATGTTGATGTCTAGGGTGATTAGCATGTGTGTCTGCATCTTGTGTCTGTTAGTGCCAACTCGGAGGTAGATCATTACGATAGGTGTGGTTATAGCTAGCCATAGGCATACGGTTGCCACCTGTCCCACATTAGGAGGGACAGCCCCTCCCTGGGCAGTTGTGTCCTGACATAAAACATTACAACGGGCAACTGTCCGAGATTGTAGGACATTATTATGTCCCATAAATTATGTAATAGTTGCATTAAATAGTTATGCCTGTATGCAAGAAACATAAATGTTACATGCAATATGATAAGTTGCCAAAGTCCTACAACAATAAGTATGTATTGAGGATAAAAGTATGTGCTATCCTGTGTACTGACCATGGGTATGTGTCGGCCTGTAAACACCGATGTGTGCCCCGCAAGTGTCCCACAATGTCCATTTGAAAAGGTGGCAACCCATGCCAAAGAGATTCAGTTACCAACACAACTGCAATGACTGCAAATATCTGGGACATAAATACACGGGACAGCTGTCAGTTAGTAACATCCCTTTACATATCGTAATTCTGGAGGTATGGAAGTATCAACCTCATCTGCATACTATATAGAAACCAATTAACAACAGCTCAATGTATAATCCCGTAACAAAAGTCTACTAACTGATAGCTCTTTAATTAGGGAAGAAGCCCACACACATATATGGAATATGTAGAAATGCAAGCCCCACAAACCTGTATATGCTACGTACACCCACCTACATCCCCCACACACCTAACTATAGCAATACAGACTGTAATTACAGCACAAACATCCAGTCAGTCAATTACATCTGCAGAAGCGTTAACATACCTTGTGAGAGACACATTAAAAGGCGCCATGTGAAATCGTAGCCGTTGTATAATGGAACAAACAGCAATGTTACAGGTTTTGTTTGCAATAGTCCCTTATCAGACGGTTGGGATGACAGGTACACTCACATGAAGAACCACATGCTCTAGCCATCACACACAATCTACTGGTGACATGAATCCAAACTATACATGTCTCTACACATAGCAGTTGCAATTACACAGAAGAAAACACAATACAGGCCGTCTCCCTGAAGGTAGGGCAAATGGGCAATGCCCAAGTGGAGAATTTAATTATTCCCCACTGTTGCCACGTAATTGGCGAATGGAGTAGCTGCACAGCTGATGTGCAAGTAATAAGTCACTCAGGAACACCAATTGGCAGCAGAAAATCACATGTTACAGGTATCGACGTATATAAGGATGACTTGCCAGACATTCAAACCGTATGCTCATACCATAGAACTGTTTAAACAGTGTAAGAGAGATAGTTACGAAAGTCCGGAACGATAACAAGGTATGTAGAACACTCAGTATGTAAGTGTATGTATAGCCTGTTTTGTATTAATTATGTTAGTGTATGTATAGCCTGTTTTGTATTAATTAAAACTGTCTGCAATGCATAAAGTGGGAAAGGGTATTATTTAGTGATGTCTTGCTGAGCATAGTAATGCTTGTAGAAATTGTGTGTCCTTCAGTGGGCCACAAGGTAAACATCACAGACACCACAAGGGATGCTACATGAGGGCTTTAAACAGAACAATTCCATACCACCCGCCGTCAGTGGTAGGGTATGTCCAACAAGTATGTTCCATAGCAGGGGATAGTATATGTTGATATACCATCACAGTAGGCATGTGTATGGGCATATAACGACAATGACATGTTGAAGGTGGTCCCGCTGTGCAAGTATGCTTTGCATTATGGGATACTATGTAAAATATGTGTAATGTACAGTATTGTCGGTAGATATGTCAGATATTCTGCACAGCATAACAGGCATATCATGCATACCAAAGGTATCATCTATTGGCATGTACAATATACAATAACAGGATACATATGGCTTGTAGTCACGGGACACTGTAATAGCAAGATAGCTAATCTAAATGGAAGGGCTACTCAATTAACCATGCACAAAGGGCGTGTAATAGATTCACAGGTTCATAGTGAGGTACTATGCAGTCTGGCAAGTCTGTGTAAGTACAACTACAGTGTTCACACCAGCATCACCTCTCTAGGGTAGTGTCCTGTCTGTGAACAGCAGAGCCATGTGTTACCTGCACCTCTGCACAGTACAGCCACTGCAGTGATCCCTGGCATACATGTGTCTCCCATCCACCAAGTGAGGTATCACATGAACAGTGCTACTGAGTGTCCCTGCGTGATGTACATAGGAATCATGTTCCAAAGCATGGTGAGTGTCTGGTTTGGGAATGTAACCCTCAAGCACATCCCACTCATCATTGCGTGTGTGCACATATCCATGAGCATGTTGCTCACAGTGGCTTTTGCTTATGTCGCTTATGTGGATTATATCCATGAATATTGTTGTGGACATGGGCCCTGTCTGTTCAGCAGACGTCACCCCTGAGTATATAGTATGCAAATGTGTACAGATGTGGTGTCCATAGTTCTGCCACATACTTCAACCATCGGAGCTCAATAAACGTCATGGTGTGTTAGTTTTGTGGTATGTAAAGCCGTAGCTGTTGTGTAAGGTACACCCTAAACAGGGTGTTGTACCCTTGAATGTGTGTATACGTCTGCAGTTCAGAGGTACAATGGGTGCCTATGTTCCAGCTACAAACCCAGTACAGATAAGTGTGGCCACATAAAAGGATATCCACGCTACAGTGGCAATATGGTTATCAAAGGAGTGGGTGCGACATACGTGTGTACTACGAGCACGTACAATGAGACATGTATGTAGGGGACTACCGCCTATGTGATAGTTAGTGGGTGAATGGTGTAATGCAAAAGGGATGTTCATGCACCTTGTGTCATGCAGCTTGAGGCCATGATATTAATATCAGGTATCCGTCACCATGACACCCTTATGGAGGGGGTCAGTATCAGCTGGAGGATCAGTCATGGTGCTTTGTATGCAGTTGTCTGTAAGGCTAGGCAGGGAAAGTCCCTCTGTGTTAGTCTGTACCTCAGGGAAGCATATACTGAACATGAGGGGCCCTATGACTGAGGACTGTTGTACACCAAGTGTAACTGAAATACAGTAGGTACTATGGTATGCTACCCTCATTGCATGTGTCCTGTCCGTGAGCCACTTTGCATAACATCCTGAGACATAGGGGTTGATGTGCAGGTGGATGTGTATGTTGTCAATACCAGAATGGAGAATGGTGCTGCAAGACAATGAGAGGACAATGTAGGCTGTGTGGACCCCCTTACCATCATCAACTACCCTGGTAACTGTATGAAAGGAGTCCACCAGGTGTAGGAGCCATGCTCTGGCCATAACAAGTCCAACCTGGGTGGCATCAAAGGACCAGAGCCCACCAATGTCTCTGTGAATGACTTCTATGATGATGTGCCCCATAGCCTTGTAGAACAGTCCAGTCAGGTGTGTAGGGCAATAGTCCCCCTCGTACATTGTGGCACCACCTGTGTGGAGTGTGATAACTGCTGCTGTGTGCCATTCAGTGGCCACAATGTCTGATACAAGGCTATTACTGAATATGGTGGCCAAGTGGGGAGACATGTCGTTCAGAGGTTTGTGTAAATCACAGCCTGGGATGTTGGACGGTCACATTGGGGCCAGTGTTCCAGGCCATATAGAGTGCAGGTTAGTACTGTGTAGGTGTGACCGCAGGGACACTGCAATGTTCCTGCATGGATTGAGGCCCTGTAGGGAGTGAGAGGGTGTAATGTTAGCATTGAACCCATCCGCCAGCATGTTGCCAACATCACCTGGTTCTGTAATGTTCTTGAGTAACTGTTGTATGTCAGAGCAGATGTGGTATTGCCATTGACTACTGACATACCTCCATAATGCCTTGTGGTACACCCTGGAATGTGTCGCAGTAATGTTTACGTAGCTAGTTTCGGAGTATGTGATGAAGGATTCTGTAGCCCTACTGAGGCTGACCAGTGAGCTACCCCACCCATGGGATTGTACTCCACTTTGCAACAGCCTCCACCTGTTGTAAATTATGTCCATGGAACTGGACCCCCAGAGTGGCGTCCGTTATCTGGTGGGTACCATCATGGCTCTGTGTGGAATAGCATGATCCATGCAGACGTGTAAGTGCTAATGAAGTGCACTGGGGTATGTTTCAGACTTTGTATGTGCATTGTCCATCTGCACGGGTGTCATGACGTTAACTACTGCTGTCATAAGACATCTGTAATAGGCATTGTAGTACTCTTGTACTGTGTATGCCATGAAGGGTGTGGTGCTGGGATGTGGATAACAAGGGTGATTAGCAGATGTTCAGAATCCACCAATGAGGGGATAACCCCAGGTGTGGAACACCAGTCACATGTTGGTAGTGTCCATGTCAAGGATATTGTTGGTCTTGGAGGTGGTGTGTATGGGTTGATCCAGCCGAGTGGAGGTTATGAATCCCAGACAGCTTTGGCCTGATGTGTCGGTACATGAGTGGCTATCCCAGTTAAGTGTGGGGTAGTGTCAGTCTCACAGCAGTAGTACCTGTCTAAGCCCTACTGTCCAGTACACCAAGAAATGAGGTCCGGTAACCGTGGGGTATGTTGTTGAATCTGTAGCTTGTTACAATGTGTATAGCAGTTTTGGCCACAGTTAGTTGCACGTGGAGCACCTCTGATGCATTGTGCTAAGTAACTAGCCAGGATGTGTGTACAACATAGTGGAATATGGGAACACCTCAGCCGTGGGTGTGCTGGTCCAGGTTACTTGACTGAAAGGTATGGTCTGTGTATAACCTGTCATTGCAGGTGTGCTTTGCAGAGCCTAGAGGCAGGTCCCAGTCACTGCAGAGATATTGAAGTGGTCCATTATAAGGAGTGCCTTGCTTGCGTGCGTCAGAGATGAAGATGTCAAGCATTGCGTCACATGACCCCATGTTCTGCTTGCCTGTTCCCGTTCTGGTGGTGAATGTTATTGGAAACTGTGCAAGACAGGCAGTATAGAAGCAGCAAGAGCCTTACATGTTATCTGTACTCCTAGGGCTAACAGGTGCAGGTCAGCGGTGCCAAAGCATCGTGTTTTGTTGACCATGTCAGTCAAAGTGGACAGATACCAGATGCCTGTGGAATGACAGCAGAAGCATAGGCAACTATTGAAATGACACAGTCAGTCGTTGTACAGTGGTATCAGGTCTGGATGAATGCATAATGCTCCCCAGGGCTTGGCCCATACCTTCAGGGCTACAAGACCGGTGAGCTATTGCATGTCCCTGCACACGTAGTCTGTGAAGTTGCATCTCAGGGCAGTCACACTAACATGGAGAATGACAGTCAAATTGTACCTGGTGAGGTGTGGCATGGGTGCATAGGTTATGTTGCAGAACCAGTTACCCGACAGCAAGATGTAAGCGACTATCGCCTTGTGTAGCCTGCTGAGTGGAACATCAGTGTGACTGCCTACAGAGTCACCTATGACAGGTGTGTTGTGTATGTTATAACACCCTATTGGCTGTATGTGATGGGCACACATGAGTCTGTGGGCTATAAGTTATTGTTGTTGTGTTTGGTGATGGGGGCTGCCTTTGGTGCCTACACAGAGTATGGAGAGGTACTGCACAAGTTGTACTCGTATGTATGGCCTGTGGTGGTGGAGATCCTGGGAGACTATGTGATGAGTGGGGTGTGTTGCGAATGTTACACATCCCCACATGATTGTCAGGTGCTGTCAGGGTTGGTGACAGCATTACCCCCAGCAGGGCTGCATATGTGCATCTCCCACAGGCTGTAGTGTCGTATGTTGGGAGGTGAGCATTGACTGTGTACATGAGACAATTGCTCTATTGCCACATGTACGACATATTCATCATATAGACAGGCAATAGCACTGGTACGTGACAGTTGGACTTGCCTGTATATACAACCATGTCTCACAAGATATGTGAGTTCCTTGTGTACAACAGCTGTTGTACTGTAAGCAAGCTGGAAATGTAAGGACAGACAGTGTACTTGTGAGATATGGTGTGGAATGGGTGCTATATTAATCAGTAGCTCATAAAGTGCTCACAAATTCTGAACAAGTGCTGAGCATGGAAATACAATACAGATAGGGTGTTGGATAATATCAACCCACAAGTGGTGACGACAGACATAATTGGCACTGCACTATAACCCTGCTGAGTATCGTCTGCAAGTCCATGAACCATTATCAATGTAGATGTTAGCAGTACAGATGTACATGACAGTATGGATGTTTGACTACATATACCTTCCTATGTCACAGGAGTGTTCTACCAGTGACCTGTTGACAGAATCAACACTACAAAAGGTGCCTGAGTGATATGTGCATATCACACCAGTGCCAGCTACAGTAAAACAGGGTTAATGTGTTGTACTCCACCCTCAGTGTAGCCCATACCACACAGACAAATTTGAGGTATCTGTGTATGTAAGGATGTGAATGGTCATGACCTATGAGCAATAGCTGTCTCAGTGTTGTGAACAACATACAGAATGGGCTTTGTGGGTGAGGTGTGTGACATATGTGCACATTCTGATGGATGATATCAGCATTGTCACCGCTAGGTGAATATCCCTGTACCCATTAACTACCACTAGGCTGCGGTCAACATTATGGACATTGTGTAAGGGATGGTGCTGTGCAGTTCACCTCCCTTAGTTGGTGACGTCTCCAGGCCCCTTAGGTAGTCATACGAGGTACCCATGTCATGACAGGGTGCCATCCATGAGCATGGAGAGCATTGGACAGGCATACATAGCACTCGGGTGATCAATATTGGATCACATATCACCTTTAAGAGGTATTGGCCATGCATGGATGGGTGATACCAGCCTTCACAATCCTCACCTCCACTATGTAGCATGCTGTCTACCTTGCATAAAGACATGTGCTACACTATGATGTTGGACATGCTACATGTCCATATCCTGATCTGTAAGACATACGTCAAGGACATCCACCGTCCTACAGATCCCTGTGCCATACATGTGACATACTCCCACCATACCATGCAACCCTGTCCATCAAAGCTGCACATGTCATCTCTGTCATACATGGTGTGATGGCCGCATGGTAGATGTAGTATCTACTGTCTGGATCAGTAATGTGGCACTGATGCACCTCGTGGTGGCAAAATGGCTGTCAGATACAGCTAGGAAACCTTGCCCGTACATGCTATAGTTGATAACCATCCCTGCGAATGACGTCCGACTAGCCATTGTCCCATGTCTATCACATGTGCAACACAGGTGATCCGTGGAAGGATGTTGAACAGCTGTACAGTGTCGTGTAGATGTATATGGTAAAACACATGCATGTAAAGGTTTCCATGCATATGTGTGCATTATCACTGCTCAAGTCCATTAAGGCAGTGTATGTGTTGATATGTGACATATACACAGCATCAAGGTCAACAGCATTACCGTGGACACATCCAGGCATGTGCTGATAGGTAAGAACTCCAGTGCAGGCAAACAGACATGTCCACATCAAGACAGCATTCACATGGAGTATGAACAATGTAATGAGGTGGCAAGACATATATGGTGATGATATCCAATGCATAACGGGTGTTACATGTGTGTGACACAAACATGTCAGTCGTGTCAGTGTCATGATGATTTGCAAAGATAACTGTGCAGATGTACTAGATTTACTAGAAATGTATGTACAGCAGTATCTCTGTACATCTCTGATACTGTGACCTGTCACCATCATTATTTCTTACAGATAATGCCTCATACACGCCTGCCAGCAAACAGCCGCCAGGAGGATGATGTCCTCATCCCGTACCTCCACGAGAACTACGAGGTGTTGTTCAGCCATGTGCCACAGCATACCCAGCAGCGTGACGACCTGTGGCAGGATCTTCGCAGGAGGGTGAATGATGTGGGTGGCCATAACCACACCTACCAGCAGGTGCGCAGACACTGCATGGACTTGATATGACATGCAAAACAGCGTGCCACTGCAATCACCAGGGAACATGGTGGAACAGGTAGTGAGCCACCAACCCAGCCCTCACTCACACATACCAAGGAGCTACTGGCCAGTCTGGGGACACCCTCAGAACAGCATCCTCAAACACTAGCTGCCATCGTGGAGGTGGGTGTCTCCCAACCAATGAGCCTGGAATTGCCTGGTAAGTCACTACTGCACATATGGCTATTATATCCCATTTAGTTGCATGTGTCACTGTACATTATGTAATGTAACATCATATGCAAGGTATATTTTCACACATGCTGCATACTACAGTATGCTACCCTGTGTATGCACACATGTGCATACTATATGCTATTGTACAGGCAAATGTGTTAACATGCACAGTGCACCCTGTGGCTGTCATACAGTCATGGATAATGTTCAAACTGCTGTGTCACCCCTATACAGGTACCTCTAGCATGCCGCACAGACATCAGTCCATTGCAGATGAGACTGTCATCAGTTTCAGGCATGTTAAAGCATAGATCTTTTCACCATGTGGCCAGTTAACACCTGTACACATGATGTTCGGTCCAGTCATGATATACAGGTTGCATCACCCATCATTCACACTGGCAACCCATGTGCAATATATACAAATGAAATGATACATCGACGTGACACCACAGTATTCGTCATTGCTACATGTGTGGACAGCTGTGCATACAACAGTGGAGGTGTTGTACAATGTAGCCATATGTACTATACATTGGAACAATACGTGTGGTACACAAACAGTACCACACAGTGAGCTATGATATGGGCAGCCCACAGGAGTCACCATTGTGTTATATGCCCCTGCAATGGGTGCACACATTGTGATGTGCCATCTGACATGTCCCAGACACGTAGTGTTCTGGCTGCAATATTGTCACACTATCCCATAACCCACAACCCACATACCAAACATACAACCTGTTGTCTGCATAGCCCTGTGGATGGTGACATATCCAACATCTATGGGTGTATGTCATATGGGACAACACAGACATGTGAGATTGAAGGCCATCACACACATTTGGCCAACACATGTGCACACATGGCCATGGGGGATGGCCTGAGATGCGTATCCACACAGTAGATGTGATGTGTATACACCCTGTTGCACATTGTCCACACATGGTCCAATTATAGCCTTAGTTGACTGATTATACAGTTGATGTGGTACACTGGACATCCTAAATGCCTGTGCACAGCTAGTGGAGGTGTCACTGAAGTCTACCATCTAAGATGTGTTGAACATCACGGCTGAGTCATAGTCCCATCTCTTTACCGCATTCTATCTAATAAACCCTTTCTGCACTTGCTTTTATTCCTTTTTAATTTAATTACTTTTTTTCAAACTGTGTGTGGAATAATATTGCTACATACTCAAGTGTGCCAGCTTGCACTGCATGTGAATTGTTTTTACTACTGTTTTTGCTACTTTTCTGAAAAAAAAAAAAAAAATCTGCTTTTACTGTATTTGTATTTCTTCCTAATTTATTTTGCTTTTGCGTCATCTTAAAAGTACTCAGTTGTATTTATTACTTCTTGGTGCAACTCATTCTAAGCCTTTTGGTTTAAGCACTTGGGCTTCAGACCAGTTGTTTTACATTAAGAAGGTTTGTGGTTTGCACTGTAGTGGCAGGACAGGTAGCTTACATCCTTCTAAGTTGGGAACTGCTGATTGAGGGCTCAGTGTCAGTTATTCTAAAAGTGTATTAATTCTGGTTTGAGCACTTGGGCTTCAGGCCAGTTATTTTACATTAAAAGGGTTCGTGGTCTGCACTCTTGTGGGAGGAGAGGCTGGACTCTGCCCTTCTGAGCTGGGAATTTCTGGTTAAAGGCTTATAGTGCCTGCATATTTGAACTGCTTCTTACTGAAATTGGTACACCTTGTTTGCTGTAGCGTAGACTAGATCCAGGCCTGCTGAATCTAGTTTGTTTGTATAACTTAAGCACTAATCCAGGCATTCTTCAAAGTATTCAATTGTATTTATTACTGCTTGGTAGTAACGTGATTAAAGTGTAGCTATCATTCTAAGTCTTTTGGATTAAGCACTTGGGCTTCAGACCAGTTGTTTTACATTAGGAAGGTTTGTGGCCTGCACTGTGGTGGCAGGACAGGTGGCTTACATCCTTCTAAGTTGGGAACTGCTGATTGAGGGCTCAGTGTCTGTAATTCTAAAAGTGTATTAGTTCTGGTTTAAGCACTTGGGCTTCAGGCCAGTTATTTTACATTAAGAAGGTTCGTGGTCTGCACTCTTGTGGGAGGAGAGGCTGGACTCTGCCCTTCTGAGCTGGGAATTTCTGGTTAAAGGCTTATAGTGCCTGCATATTTCAACTGTTTCTTACTGTAATTGGTACACCTTGTTTGCTGTAGTCCTCTCTTAAAACCTAGTTGCCTCGTGGTTTTGGCATCCTTTCAGGCTTGTTGGCTGTTGGTGAAGCACCCACCAAGAGGAGAAAATGCTGAGAGAAGAAAGGAGCCACTTTTGAGATTTTAAGTATTTTTCCTCTGTTTATTTGCTAAGTTTTTCTGCATAGTTGCCTAGTTTGAGCATTTTCTGGCTTGTTAAACTTGATTTCTGCATTAGTAGCTGTATTTAGAGCACAACCAAAAGCTGTTTACTGAATTTCCTGTTTGCACTTAATTGTAAAATTGTTTTTTTCTCAAAACTTGCATATTTTCTGTCTTTGGCTTAGCACTCTTGTGTGGGGTCATTTACTGTACTCAAAAAAAAAAAAAAAAAAAAAAGCTCAGCACTTGTCAAAAGCATCTTCTTTTCAGGTTTAGCACTTCTGTATTATACAAAGTCCCTCACTAGCGAACCCCCCCCCCCAGGAGTACCCACTTCCTTACTAAGTCCTCTCTTATTCAGTTACACCCCTAACTTCTTAATTTCTCTAGCATGTCGAAGGGCCAGATGCTGGCGTCCTCCCCTGTCCAGTTGGTGAATCTGGGAATATTGAGGCAATGTTACAATTGCCTCATGTACACAGACAACCCTTTCCTCCTCCCACATAACACAGATACTTGCGAGAGATGCAGCTATTTGGCCAAACTGGAGGCTGAGCTCTCTCAACTCAGGACTGGCAAGACCAGACAGGAGGAGAAGGCAACTACACACACCACAAAACCAGTCTCACATAAAGCTATCACAACAATGAATCAAACACATAAACACACAAAGACATACTCGGAGGCTCTGAGCAAAAATTTACCTAAACAGCAGAGGCCTCCAAAGCAGACACCCAAGCAACTGCCACCTCATGACACACCACAGGCAACACATAAACCACAAAATCAGTGTGCAAAGCAGTCACAGCCCTTAAGGCCAAATACAGCACCAAACATACTTGTCATAGGTGACTCCATAGTCAGACACACTGACGTCCCACTCACCAGGCTGAATAAGGAGAGGGTCACAGTAAGCTGCCTATCGGGCGCTAGAATCCGCCACATAACACAAGCACTCGGGTCACTCCACAGCAAGTACAAATATGACACAGTCATTCTCCATGCTGGTGTGAACGACCTGAGACGTACCTCCCTGGATTACATGAAAAGAGACATAGAGGAGCTCTCTGATTATGTAGCCCAGGCAGGTATGACCCTGAGCAGTATCCTTCCTTCACCAAGAATGATGCCACAACATAGAGACAAGATGATCAGCTTTAACAATTGGCTTAATTTCTGGTGTCATTCAAAGGGGATCCAGTGTCTGTCTGCCTGGGATGACATGCTTGACAAGCCACGCTGCTTTGCAAGGGACGGCTTGCACCTGTCACCCCTGGGATTCCGGATATTGGCTAAGGCTCTTGCCACCCCCATAGTGCCTTTTTTAGGCAAGGCTCAAATTCTAAACCTACCACCCTAGAAAACAAAAATGGGAAGAAACTAAGGGTAATGCTGCTCAATGCCAGAAGTCTAAATCTCAAAATGCATGCACTCGAGGCCCTTCTCAGTATGAAGAACATCGATGTCTGTGCTGTAACTGAAACCTGGTTCAAGGCTCCTGAGAGCACCCCGGCACTATCAGGTTTTACCTCATATCATGCGTTCCGGCCCCAAAACCCGGACCACACCACAAAAGGAGGGGGTGTATCCATATTCATCAAGGATACCCACACCTCCAGGTTGGTGGCAACGCACGAAGCATCGGAAACCATCCAGGTGCAATTAACCATAGGCAAAACTGCCCTACAATTTGTAGCATGCTACAGGCCACCCTCTCAAACTCAGGAACCCCACACAGTCTTCCTGAAGACACTGGAGGGTATAAATGTATCTCCAAACACCATTATATTGGGTGACTTCAACTACCCGAATATAGACTGGGAACATTACTCAAGCCCCAACTTTTTAGCCCAAAGGTTCCTGGAGTTCATAAATTCAAATGCCATGGAACAACTAGTCACCGTTCCCACAAGAGGAGAAAATATACTAGATCTCATCATCACAAACATGGGGATAAAATGCTCCACACCGGAAGTATATCCCTCATTGGTGAGATCAGATCATAAACTAATCTCACTGGAAATTCACATCCCGCCCCCCCCCCAAACAAAAAAGACCACAGTGAAGAACTTCTCTAAAGCAAACTTCACACTACTCAAGACTGGTGTGGTATCCTTCAAGGCCCCCGAGCCAGTGGAAACCACAACCCAAGCTGCGGAAGCCCTTACAAATGCCTTCTATGAACACCTCCAGGACTGCATGGATCAGGCAATCCCTAATAAAACCAAGACTCTTTCCGCCAAGGGCAAACGTCCAGTCTGGTGGACCCCAGCCATAAACAAACTTTACAATAAGAGGAGAAAGCTGTTACATGATAGAGCAAAATCCATAAAAGAGAAGACACCCTTGATCATTATTAGTAAAAAAATACGAGCACTCACAAAATCATCCAAGGCCAACTTTGAGAGAAAAATTGCCATAGATTCAAAAGACAATCATAAGGCCTTTTTCAGCTATGTTAGAAACCTGGGTGGAATCTCCCAGATATGCTCAGAATTAGTCCAAAATGATACAAAAATCACTGAACCCACAGACATTGCCAACATACTGGCGGACAGGTTCAGTGCAAACTTCACCCCCCTCTCCCCCACAAAAGGAGAGATAACTATCCCAGCGGAGTGTAGCCTCCCAGACATCTCAAATGCGCAGGTAAAAGCTGTTCTCTCTAAAGCTAAAAACACAGCATCAATGGGACCGGATGGTGTCCCTGGCTGTGTGCTACACGAACTCAATGAGGAACTAAACCCGCACATAAGGCAGCTGTTTAATCTTAGCCTTACCACAGGATACGTGCCCAAGGAGTAGCGTATGGCAACTGTGGTCCCACTCCACAAAGGTGGTGCCTCTACGGACCCTGGTAATTACCGCCCCATAAGCTTAACAAGCCTGGTATGCAAAGCTATGGAGAGGATCATAATGGAACTCATAAACAAAGACATAGGGGACTTGCAGACATTGGACCCGACCCAGTTTGGCTTCGTCAAGGGCAGATCATGCCTTTTGAACTTGGTCGACTTCTTCGAAACAGTCACCAAGGCCATTGATAAGGGAAAGGCAGTCCATACAGCCTACCTTGACCTTGCAAAAGCTTTCGACACAATACCCCACTCAGGTATTATAGAGAAACTTACCAGCTTAAATGTAAACCCATATGTCACAAGATGGGTTGCAAACTGGCTAAAGGACAGAACCCACAGGGTCAGAGTTGCTGGCACCATGTCAGACTCCAAGCCGGTCACAAGTGGTGTCCCACAGGGCTCAGTCCTTGGCCCCCTGTTGTTCGGCATCTACTTCTCAGAAGTACAGGCAAACATAGGAGGACTATGACTGACAAAGTTTGCAGATGACTGCAAACTGGGCGCCATAGTGGAAAGTACATCAGACATAGATATCCTTCAGAGGGGTCTCACGGAAACTGATAGCTGGTGCCAGAGCCATGGCCTGAAGTTAAATGCCAAAAAATGTATAGTCATACCCTTCGGGAAAAACAAGGTAACCCCAAGCTACCATATAGGTGGCAATCCACTAAGCACATAAGAGGTTATCAGGGACCTGGTGACCCAGGTTGACAGTGGCCTTTCTCTTGACACTCACATTGCTAAAGTGGTTAGAAAGACCTTCTACATTGCCCACCTGATCATGAAGGGATTCACATCCAGATCAAGTGAGGTCATTGTTCCCCTGTACTCTTCACTTATCAGACCAATGATTGAGTACAATGCCCCATTTGGGATGTATCTCACCCGACACCTGCAGCAATTGGAGAGACCCCAAAAGTTCCTCACCAAAAGGATAAAGGGATTCCAAAATCTGTCATATGCTGCCAGACTGAAGAAATTCCAGCTCTATTTAGTCGCATACCGTCTGCTCAGAGGTGACCTGTGCCTGACATGCAAGGCCATGTCCAACCCGGAATTAATGGACATGCTCCACCTCAAAAAATCCAAATCTACCAGATCCACTAGAGCAAGCGACTTAAACCTTAGCACGGATATAAATAAGACATGCTGGAGGGATAGATTTGTCACTCAGAGACTCCCTATGCTGTGGAATAAAATCCCGGTCCATGTGAGGCAGAGCACCTCGCTGGCTCTGTTCAAGAGAAATCTTGACTGGTGGATGAGAGATCGTAGGTTTACCCCAGGAATCATCTCTGTGTCACTGCTGGACAGAGGCAAAACAAACTAATGGGCACAATATTTTTTAACATAAGGGGTGGCCTAAGCCACAAAACTTTGGGCTAGGCTTATAAATGCCTTAGGGCAGATAGCCTAGTATAAACCTATGAACCTATGAACCTATGATAGTAGTCACCTCTACAGCTTCCACAGACATTGACACCACATCAGGCCACAGATAATGTACAATTCCCTTGCTGCTGTAGGACATCGCCGTTAGCTGTGCACCTCGTGTGTGTGGTACATCAATGTCATATGGGACATGGTGAATTGACAAGTCTGCTATGTGTGGACATGGTTGCCAGGCAGCTAATACTCTGTAGTAGTTGTGCAGGGGTGTCATCTGTAGGTGCTCCAGTGACCTGTCACATGACACAACATGGTTTGGTGTGTACACCTCAGCATCGTGGGTCACAATCCACAGTTATGTCATGGGTATGCATGCAGTTATGGCTATGCAATGTGTACATATTATGCACTGTATAGCAATATAGATGCCTCATGATGCCATGCAATTGCACAGTGTCTGTACCTCACACTGTATAGCAATGTAGATGACTGACACTACCCTTCCATGCTCATGCATATTTGCTAAACATGCATTCTATCTGTAGGGCATATAGACAACACCGCAATGTGATGCCCATTATGACGCTGTACATGTGTCAGGACACCATTGTCTCAGACATGTATGCATGTTAATGCAGATGTCAGCAGATTACATATCAAGGTCACGTCAGCCATGTGTACTGTTATCCTGTTCTGGTCCACATGGTGTATCATGGGGATGCATGCATACTACCATGATTGTGTGAACTGCATGGCTACTGATATGACACCTGCTTGCTGTAGTGTGCACCCCAGGGATGTATGCTAACTAACACTATTAATGTCTGAGCTGCATGCCGTCTGCTGTATCACAGGCATGCTGCATGCCATCTGTCAAATCACATGCATGGTGTGTCTGTGTGTGTGTCTGTGTGTGTGTGTCTATTGTAATTTAGAGTCTTTCTTTGCATTCACAGGTGATGTAGGTGCGTTACCCTCCTGCGGTCCATCTGATTTTAGTGTAACCACAGATACTAGCAGTGATGAACATATGCATGAGGTACAGGCAGGGTTGTCAGGGGCAGAATCTGTGCCAATGGTTGCCATCCCAGCTATGTCCCCCTCTTCCCCGCACATAGTTCTGCTGCCAACACATACCACATCACCAGTGGCCATAGAAGAAGGACTGTCAGCGTCTGTTAGCGTGGAACAGGAACGTGTGGTGGCTACAGAAGGTGTGTCTCCACACCATGGTGTCAGTGTAATGACTGCAGATGTGCCACACAGGCATTTGGCCGGTGCTGCTCGTAGGAGCACCTCTGGCAGACATGCACCTGCAGGACAAAGCTCAGCAGCTGGTATCACCAGACGCATGTTCCAGACTGTAATGGCGGCACAGGCACATGTTGAACGGCAGAACAGAGAAGGGCAGAGGCTGCAGAGGGCTGCTATCCATACCCTAAATGACAACATCCAGGCATTGGCAAATGCTCAACAGCAGATTGCTGATTTTATGGACAGGTGATTGGGTGACATGGTCAGAATCCTTGACCGTGGCATGGCAATCTGCGAGCGTGAGCTGTCTGTGCTGGAACATCTGGTAGGAGTGAGGCATAGGCCACATGGACATAGGCCAGCTACACCAATCAGTGCAGGTCAACGTGAGCATGCCACCTCACATGCCCGCTCCCATAGTGCTGGTAGCAGTAGCAGTGCAGCTGGTGCTGCGCTGTCCACACCTGGACACAGCAGGCCACGTGGACATGGCCCTGGACGTTCCTAGTGGGGACACAGTTCCAGTTGACATGTGTCATCGGACAGTAGCCAATCTGTTCCTCCGCCTTGCAGTGCCCGTGCAACCCCTGGCAGGCACAGATCACATGGCCGTGGCTGGACACAGTGAGCTATACAACCTGGTCTGTACAATCTAGAGCTGTCAATAATATCCCTGTGTAGGCCTCACAAAAGGCAGAACTGTGTGCACACATACACGCACACAGCAAACACATGTGTAGGGCACCACAACACCCACATGCATACTGAACAGACATGTCCAATCATATCACCAGCCCTTACCCACACACATGATGTCATCCATTGGTGCAGCCTATGCCCCTGGCAAACATTATCACCCTGTGCATATGATGAAGCCTGTGCTGCATCCCTGTCATCCACACCATCAGTTCAGGGACATGCTCAAATGGTCTGATGCACAGGGTGAACAGAATAGTGAGAGAAGTGTATATTACATTAGTTGTGTACTGTTAACACGCACAAGACATACCATGTAGTACAGGTTTAGCAGGGATTGTTATATGTTCACAGTATGTGTCTTGGTAACAACAGTAACAGCATGTTGGTAATGATGCCCTTGTTCCCTCCTTATGGTCTATTTGCATGTGCCTACAGGTAGCAGTGTTTGCAGTCTCCCATGTGTAACTGTGGAGTACTCACAGGCACGTATGGCAATGTCAGCATGCTATACGTAGCCTCAACCTGACTGTTGGAAAGGCTAACATACCACAGATGTCCACACATATACTGATTCAGATTCATGTGGGCAGTTTAATAGGCTACAGTGGCTAGATACATGACATCCATACCAGGTCACATCACAGGTATGCTGACATGGTGCAGGGGTTGTACACAGCGGTCTGGCCGATGATAAAGTTAGAGGCCACTTGACAGCATGAGGCCTCACTGTGTAGCAATATTACCCTGTCACATTACAGGAATATGCCCACACTCACGGGGTCAACAACACTATAACGCACAACCCATAGTGTTGAGGTGAGGACCCCTGCCTATGTGGTCATCACCCTCACAGAACTGTGCACCCACACGATGTGACACAGAGTAAGAATATGTACAGGTAGGCAGTACGGCTGAGACCAATGGCATCAACAGGGTAGCAGACTGCATCACCATGAGGGGTTAGGGATCCTGTGTGTTCTGTATGATAGCATACACCCTCATTCCATGCACCAGACAGCCATACATACGCACACACACACACACACACACACACACACACACACACACACACACACACACACACACACACACACACTGTGGAGACCACAAATGTCATACACATACGGATAGCTGATGTGTGTGATACACACACCACCCCTGCCTACGTCATGCTTTCCACACTGCAGTATGTACAGATCTCTAGAACAGTGTACAGGGGTGTGTAGCAATTGGGATGTATTCCCCACCATATGTGGCATATATGGTCACACAAGCAAACACACATGGCAGTACTGTGAATGATACACCTGCTATATGATGATAAGTCTGACAAACATGCAGCAGTATTGGCCGTATTATGTATACCAACGCTACGTCTGGCAATTGTGCTGCTATATTCTCATGGGAGGATGTAAGTGTTACAGGTGTCAAGTGATGTACAGTCAGTTATACCTGACCGCTGTGTAGGTTTTATGTCTTCACCGTCAAGTAACAGTAACATAGAGTACTGTTTGCACATGTAATAGTAGGATGGCGTGTGACACATCTGTGAGCCGTCCCTGGCAAACATCCATCTGCACAGGTGGATCACCACTTTATGTACACATCCATCCATACCTGATGTACATCCTACCATACTGTCAGTATGTCACCATATACAGGTGTCAATGATGGGGCTGCAATACCACTGCATGTTGCAGTTAGGCACAGATGAGTTACATACATCAGCTACTGCACATGCATGGTAGCTGCATGCGCACTACAAGTTGTACATGTGTGTTGGTCCTACATGCCTGTCATGTAGTCATGTTTGTATGCATTGCAATTGGTGGACATGTGTGATGACATACATAACACATGGACTGTTGTATGATAAGATGGGTGTCATGGGTAATTAGTACAGAGGTAATGTGTCCTCGGTCAACATTGCTACCTCATGTACTGTTAACATTCAACAGCCATGGACCCACCTTCCATTTGCGTGCATGTGATTGCTGTAGCCACTTGTCTGTACGGAGGACAGCAAAAGCTTTGCTATGTACATATGTGTTGTGTGTGTGGTCCATGCACATATCCACTGCGATTACATGTATGTCATATCCAAACATGTGTTATTGGGTGTACAGCAACAGTCATCTGTCACAGCTGTGTAAGACCCAGGGCCCCTGGCATGTGTAGAGCCAACCTGGTTATTACAGTGGTATCATTGTAATGCATAACACATGATGGAACCCTGCTGGTACATGTGTAGTCTGCACAGTTGCTGTAGACCTATGTACAGTCCACTGGTCATGAGTGTCACAGTGTTGTGGTAATGTATGCCTGTGTATTGCTGGTCCAATGACATGGTGATGTCTGAGGGCTACATTGTAGACTGCGGTGTGTACCTCTGTGATCCACACCTGAGACATCTATGATGGCTCCTGAGTGTGTACTGGTCAATACATGTGAGTGGCCTTCTTGTACGTGGGGACAGTAACACCATACTGTGCCCTTCCATGTTTAGAATCCATGTGCATGCAAGATGGCCCTTTGCAACTGCTGTGTGAGCATGCCCAGTACACCGTTGTGTAGATGGACACACAGTACATTCCAAACCGTGCTCTTCTGTGTTTAGAATCCGTGTGCATGCAAGATGGCCCTTTGCAACTGCTAAGTGTGTGAGCATGCCCAGTACGCTGCTGTGTAGATGGATACACAGTACATTCCAAACTGCGCCCTTCTGTGTTTAGAATCCGTGTGCATGCAAGACGGCCCTTTGCAACTGCTAAGTGTTAGAGCATGCCCAGTACGCCGTTGTGTAGATGGACACACAGTACATTCCAAACTGCGCTCTTCCGTGTTTAAAATCCGTGTGCATGCAAGACGGCACTTTGCAACTGCTAAGTGTGTGAGCATGCCCAGTATGCCGTTGTGTAGATGGACACACAGTACATTCCAAACGGATGTGTGATACTAAGCGTGTGGGCATGCCCAGTGACACCTTGTGTCGGTGATGTGCCTCTGTGTATGGGCATGGCCATTGACATCCTGTATAGCGATGGTGGTCATCCAGGCAACAGATGTCCATTTACAATGTCACGATAGATGCCTACATTGAACACACTGGTTGACTGTCTTGAAGGGTGTACTGTCTGTGGCGCATCCCATATCTATGTAGTGTTGTTGTAGTGCTCCGTAGATATTCAGTTGCCCCGATCACACCACTGCCGTGAGTGTGCCTACGTTTACCTTGGGACAGTAATATGCTTTCAGACTGCTCACTCTCTATACATTCCCTATTCTGCCCAAGGTCATTTTGCCAGGAATGTTTGTAGATGGCAATATCATCTAGATAAGCAAGGACAAAATCTCCTGCTAGGATATGATCTACCAGCCTCTGGAAAGTTGCTGTGGCATTTTGCATCCCAAAGGACACTTTGTGAACTCATACAAGCCAGACTGAGTCACAAAGGCTGACCACTCTCTAGCAGTGTGAGTCAAGGACACCTGCCAGTAACTCTTGGTAAGATCAGTGGTGGTAAGATACTTAGTCCCACCTAGCTGCTCTAGGTCTTCATCTGTCCTAGGCATAGGGTAAGCATCTGACTCTGTCTGACAATTTAATTTCCTGTAGTCCACACAGAACCTGGTGCTGCCATCCTTCTTTGGCACTAGCACCACTGGGAAGGCCCAGGGACTGTTGGACTCCTGAATTACCCCAAGTTCCAACATTTCCTGAATCGTCTCTTTCAGAGTCTGTTTGATTCTCTCAGGCACCCTATAAGGGGCCTGCTTAATAGGCCTTTGGGGTCCTGTATCCACTTGGTGCTGAACCAGGTGGGTGCACCCTAGTTTTCCAGTGAACATGTCCCCAAACTCCTGTAACACTGTTCTGATTTCTCGAACTTGGGTAGGAGATAGCTGCTGGGACATTGGTACACCTTCCATTGAGGTGTCAGTCCGAGCCTCACCGAGGAGATCAGTCACCAGATCAACCTCAGACTCCTCCTACTATCCACTGCAAATACTCATCACAAGGGCCTCCTATCATGGTAAGGTTTCATCATGTTAACATGGTACAATTTGTGTCCCTGCCTCCTACCTAGCAGTTCTGCCATGTAGTTAACATCACTGACCCTCCTTACCACCTTGTAGGGACCCTCCCAAGCTGTTTGCAGTTTTTTGTGTCTGACAGGAATGAGAACCATTACCTGCTGCCCTACAGCATACTCTCTAGCTCAAGCATTCCTGTCATACCAGACCTTTTTCTGTTGCTGGGCTTCTGCCAGGTTCTCCTGGACCAAGCCCATGAGTTCCCTGAGCATTGTCCTGAGATTTATGACATATGCCACAACAGACTCCTTGTGGGATTCACACTCTCCCTCCCACTCATCTTGAATTAAGTCTAGAGGATCTCTCGCCCTATGCCCATACAGCAACTCAAAGGGTGAAAAACATGTGGATTCCTGTGGAGCCTCTCTGTAAGCAAACAACAGATGGGCCAAATATCTGTCCCAATCCCTCTTAAACTAGTCTGCAAATGCCTGTAGTATGGACTTGAGTGTAGAGTTTAACCTCTCAACAAGACCATTCATCTGGGGATGGTAGGGGGTGGTCTTTAGTTCCTTCACCCCACAGTACTTCTGCAGACAAGCCAGCAGGTCTGACATGAAACTGGCTCCTCTGTCAGTCATATTTCTTTTGGGAAACCTACCCTGCTGAAAATCTCTAACAAAGCATTTGCCACCTTTCTGCCTCAATGAAGGACAAAGCTACTGCCTCAGGGTATCATGTACCATAATCTACTACCACTAGGATATACTTTTTTCCTTGTGGACCTTGGGATACTCAGAGGCTCCACAATATCCATAGCCACCCTCTGAAATGGCTCCTCAATCACAGGCAAAGGCATCAAAGGAGCGTTCACCTTGTCTCCTGCCTTGCCTATCTTTTGGCACTGCTCACAGGTCCTGCAGTACCCTGTTACATCCCTGTTACTCCCAGGACAATAAAGGCTCTGCATAATACATCTCTTTGTATGTTTTATGCCCATATGACCTGCAAAGGGAATATCATGGGCTATGGCTAGAAGTGCCAGACAGTAGGCTCTAGGCATTACCAAATGCTGTATTCTCTCACCCTCTAGCCCTCTCTCAGGGGTCCACTCTCTATACAGTAACCCTTTGTCTCAATATACAGATTCCCCATTCCCTTGAGAATCAGGTGCCTCACTAGCTACCTCTCTCAGGCCTTGTAATGTAGAGTCAGAGAGCTGACCCTGTCTCAAATCTCTATTTGTAACCCTTACCAACTTCCCTTCCACAGGAAGTCTGGCATCGTCGGGGTACTACTACTTACCCCTGCCCTTACAGTCACTCTGTCCAAGGGAACATCAGCACCCACAATCAGCTGTGGCTTACCTTCAGTCTCACTGCTACAGGGTAGTTCCCTCCCTGAAATAACCACCTCACCTGTTCTGACAGCAAGTGTGGGGTCTGTCTGAGTCTCCCCTAGGCTACCAGACCCACATGCTTGTCTCCACGCCCGACTGCATGTAACTGCATGAATACACGGTACTGCCTTAATAAAATCCTTCCCTATCAGGACATCTACAGGATGGTAGTTTGGTACCCCTGTTGTCTCAAGACATCCTACTATTGGCATTTTGTCATTCCCACTTACTGGCTCCCTCAACTTTTGTTCCCCACCTTGCCTCTGTGGACATCTATATGCTACATGTTCCCGGTGGTTGCATTCAAAACATTTAACCCAAGTTCCTAGATATGTACGGTGACTAGTGGCTTCCCCTGCTACTGTCAGATTCTGTTGGGACAGTCTGGGCTGCCCACCATGGGCTCCTTTAGACCATCCCTAGAACTTGGTGTCCCTTTCCTATACAGGGATGCCCTGCTTGCTAGGTATAGGTCTCTCTTCTTCCCCAACTCATCTACAGTAAGGCATTGTCTAGCAGCTATCCAGATCCTCATGTCCTCAGGCAAAGTGCTAAGGACTTGTTCTCAAACCAAAAGGTCTGCCAGCCCTTCAAAATTGGTGACCTGACATCCACTCACCCACCTATGAAAATAAGTGCTTAGTTCAGCAACATATTCACACACACTTTCATCTGCCTTGCATCTATGCTGACGCATCTTTTTCCTATAAGCTTCAGTTGTTAGCTTAACAAATTCTAGCAAACAATTCTTTACAACATTATAATTTAAAAAGTCAACATCAGATAGTTTGGAAAGAACATTTACAGCTTTACCATGGAGTAAGAGGGTCAGAAACCATTCCCAGAGTCCTTGGTCAGCATTAAACTGTTTACATACTCTGGCAAAGATATGAATGAAACTATAAAATGTATCCCCCTATGTAAACTGTGGAAGAAATTTACTGACCTTTTGTGCTTCTGGGGTCCAGTTACTCCTTGTGAAGAGCCAGCATCTATTATAACATGTTGCCTCTGCCTCTCTTCTCCTTAGCTTCCACGTGTAGCAGTTTCTCATTCTCCTCAGCCTGCAGACATTGCAGTTTCTCATTCTCCTCAGTCTTTAGATGCCTCAGTCTCTCTACTGCTTCTGTTTCCAAATGCTTGGCCTCCATCTCAAGTCTCTTTAACTCCAGATAGATTTTTACGTCCTCTGTAGAAAGACTGAGCTGTCCATTCTCTGAGTGTTGTACATCTCCACGGGCAGTCTGATCATACTCCTGGTTGCTATTTTTGGATGCAGTTGTGACCAAAGCTGCAATCATGTCTGCTTTAGTCAGGTTTCCATGCACCAGTCCTTTAGCCTGGCACATCACAGCCAACTGGCACCTTGTCAGCATGCCATACTCCTCTGCTGACATGTTTGCCTGCTCTCCTTGGCTAACTAAGCAAACAAAATAAATAAAACAATTATGATATGAACTCTGAATGTTTACTGCATGGCTGATTGAGAGCACAAACATCTTCAGTGACCATTGTACAAAAGCTACAGGAATTCAATATCCACACCACTACAAGCACTTAATATGTGATGTGGCTATTTCACTACTATCAGCCAATTAATATTTGATGTGGATTTCCCACCACTGTTAAACAATTAATATGTGATGCCCGTGCACTGGTCCAGTAGTCAAAGGAGCATCAATCCTCACTACTAGCCCCAGTGAGGGGGGTCCACATTGGGAGGATAACAAGTACACACACACAGTAAAGTACAAGTTCCCTTAAGAGCACTCAGAGATCACAGTCAGTCCATGGCTGATTTCTCCCTTTCTCTCCAGATCCCCAATAAGACTCCCCACTGGCACAGCTATAGGATT
Organism: Protopterus annectens; assembly: GCF_019279795.1. NCBI lineage: Eukaryota > Metazoa > Chordata > Ceratodontiformes > Protopteridae > Protopterus > Protopterus annectens. Next base: position 1,692,049,714 of record NC_056737.1, on the reverse strand, counting down.
CAGATATAAGCCAAGTGGTCAAGCCAAAAGCTCCTGTACTCTGTCTGTCCAACTAGTGCTTCATATCTCTGCCCAAGTAGCTGACACACATACACTTTGAGATATGATTTATATACAAATGCACATACACTCCTGGGGAAACCTGGCACAGGTTCACTAGCTATGCTCCACTTCTACCCAGACTATAAGGTAGAAATCACTGCCATCAACCACTACATAGCAGCTACTAATAAGGCCCTTCCAAAAGGGTGACCAGTTATACTGTGTAATGTTACAGTTATCCAACTACTAAGTGTGATGAACAACCAAGGCTATTGGAGTGGCTTATACAGTATCACCAAATACTTGCAAGTACTCTAGGAGCTTAAATTATCTTTACATAAAACAGCCACAGTTAAAAGGTTTAAATATATTTAATAATAAATAATAAGAAACAAGACAATACTTATTAACTCAATACAATGACATTAGAGAGTTCAGATTCACAGGAAATACTTTAAAACAACATTGTAGGACAGTCTCCCATAAATATAGAAAACAGCTAGACTAATCTTACTATTTCTACCTATCTGTAAAACAAATCACTGTTCTAAATATCTTACTTACAGTGCAAAGCAAAGTGCTGCTAAGTTAATGTATTCAGGTTCACACACAAATACCAAAAGCACTCTCTTTCTCTCTGAGATAATTCTTAAATTGATAATACACATTATTGCTGAATCATCTCAGATTACATAATGCTTCTCACCTCTGATTTAGTTTCCCAGGCTAGCAGGGACTTAAATTTTTAACATGTCTCTGTTAAAAATATTTATCTCTCAGAAGCTGACAATTCTCTCTTAGAAGCTTGTCTGAGACTGAAAAGTAATAAAACAATTACCTTGAACACCTGCAATTACCACTGTTTCCAGGCAGTAGAATGAAACTCCATGTGTAGACATTCTGTCTCTTTATCTGAGATAAACAAACATTATATACATCGTAAAACTCCTTACTCATCAGTTTATTTTCTTAGAGTTTTGAAGGTTAACTCTGTATATTCCAACTTTTACTATAAAGCCATACATTTGCATTGGCATATTGTTTATACACATTTCTGCTGTCTTCCAGCACTGTCATTACAATCTTGAAGCCCAGTACAGAACATATAGTGTAATCATAACATATAGTTCTCTTACATTTGTAAAACAAGCCTGCAAATCCTATTAATATTTACAAATGACATAGGACTATTTACAAAATTCTATCTAACTGGGCTGGTGGCCTTCACAACAAGCATGGGCAGGATTGCTCTTCTAGTCTGCCAATATATCAAAACAGTCATTGCCATAATAAGTTCCCAAGTTGTTCTTAAAAATGTCTAAACTAGGGCTTGCTTTATTGTAATTTGGTAGTCTATTCCATGCATCAACTACTCTGTCAAGGAACCAATTTCTACACTTCCCATTCCTATATAATCTCTTGCATAGGCTGTCAGATGATTCTGTACTATCTTTTGATAACACCAGCATTCCGACAGTCACCATTTAAAATGTAGGACCTGAGGGAGTGTGTCTCAAAACAAGGAGACTAAATGGCTATAAAACAGACCTCCATATACTACGTTGGGGATAGCCATTTCCCAGAACATTCCCTGTTCTCGAAGATATGGTGATCATGGTGTTTGTATATATAAGTTAGGGTTGTAGTGGGCTTGTCCCATCAGAAGGTGCAGAGGGGCTTGGTCCCCCTGCAAAAAAGAAGTTTAAAGGAGAAGAATGATCTTTGAGGTCAACTCAACTCTTCTCTCATACTTTTGATCTTTTTTTTATTTGTTTAGGCATGTCATTACTAGGCCTTTTGAGTTCTGACATTTCAATATAGAGTCCATTCCCAGAGACAGATGCCTCTACATGCACTATATACTTCAATAACGTCTCTTCTTTAATATCTGTATGAGACATTGAACAAGATCAGACATTTTCATCTTTCATAATAACTTATATTTTCACATCCATGGATGCCCTTGGTATATTTCTGCTGTACTCTTTCCAATTTACTTGTGCTTGTTTTTTCATGAGATTTCCATATTGTTATTCCATACACTGGATCAGGTCCAATGTAACTTACAAACAATAATTTTATAATTTCTGATTTTGTAGACTTTATACATCTTTTTATGCAACCTATAGATCCATGACTATCATTAACCAACTGTTTGATGATATGAAAAACTCAAAGCTGGAGTTACCCTTAAATGAATCAACAGTTTCAATCACTGCCTGTGGCTCTCATATCTTATATGCTTAGTTTTTGATGTATTTATCCGCATATTATTCTCCTGTGCTGAAATGGTCAATTTAGTCAAGTTGTTTCTCAGACATGACCTATTTATAGCGCATGTAATCAGTTTAGCTATTTTTACGTCATCTGCATATGGACTGTAGAACAACTCAGATAAAAAAGATAGATCTGAAGAGAAAAGCTAAAGAAGTGTAAGCCATTGATAGAGCTCTGATAGACACCCTGACTGTAATCCAGAATTTCACCTGTCCACTTTGCTGTATGATACTTGCCATGTCCTACATGTAAGCCATGTTGCTATCTCATGAAGATTACATCAATGCCTAGTTGTTCTAATTTATTAATCTGTGCTTTGTGTATAACCTTATCAAATGCTGAAGTTAAGTCTATATAATTTACATCACAGTACAATTCTCATTTATAGCTCTTATTACATTGATACATAACATCAAGATACGGGTGGCTATAGATCTATTTTTAATATATACATGCTGATATATGGTTTCAAATCCCAACCTTTCCAGTTCTGAAAATAATTTATCCAGAATACTCTTTCCCATTGTTTTTGTATAACAAAAATATAAACAAATGGGTCTGTATGACTCTAGGTTTGTTCTATTCACTTTTTCCTTAAAGACATGTTTAACAAGTACATCTCCAATCTTGAGAAATCTCCCCTTACTTAAATGACCTAATGAATAACAGATGTAATGGTACTGTAAGTTCATGACACATTTTCTCAGGTCATTATTATTAATTCCATCTCCTCCCTCCGCTTTGTTTGAGTACAGTCTGTGTTATTCTTTTTCAATAGAATCTAATTTAATTTCAGTATCAGAAGTTCCCTGGGTTACTAGAACAATTTATCATCACCTCTGTGATGCCAAAACACTTTATTTGAGATTGTGCAAATAAATCTAGAATCTGTTGAGTATGAGAATAAATTTAGTTTATTGATTTGTATGTAAGTAGGCTTCTGAGCATAAGTTGAGTCATTCTAGTCTGTTGGAGTAGATGAAGGATTTAAAACCTTTAGTTTTCTTGGTTATTAATTTTTGGGTTTTTCCAGTTGAGCAATATGCTTGGATTTGTACATATCAATGTGGGTATTGTATTCGGTGATGGGTCTGATAAAGGAAAACGTATAGTGGTAGAATGACTTCTTTGGATCTTGAAGATATTCCCTATTACAATGACCAGCAGTCCTCCAATTTAAGATATCCAGCTATGTAGGTTATGGTTGAAGAAACAATTAATTTAATGATTGTTTTTTATGGGTGGGTGTTCCATGTTTCATCACCTAGAAAACACATTTTAACCTCCTTAAGGTTAAGAGGACCCAGCCTTGGGAAATTTTAGCAGGAAAGAAGCATTTTAATAGTTACTGACAGCTCAAAAAAAGCTTGATTCTCAGCTGCAGCTACTTAATAAAAAATTGCTGTCTATATGGAACTGCTACTATTAAATAATGCTTTTTCTAAAGCCTTAAGCAAATCACATACTGTTATTACTGCAAAGCATCTTAATCAGCGCCAAAAGAAAAATTATATCATTAGTATACTGCAGTCTGACAACTAATGAATGTGCTAGGTAAATATGAGAAGATATTTTTTAATTTCAGTATTTTGGCTTCTCTAGATTCAAAATACCTGATTTTTATGGCTCAGAAACAGAGTTCAGAGGTGGGACGTATCTTAGATACTACCGTGCATTTTGTAAACATCCAAAAGGAAGCATTTTCTTAAGATGGCATCCACTTCTGCTATTGTTTGCCTTCACATGACTAAGTATACCTAGAAAACTGTGAATGCCTGCTTATGGTTACAAGTGACAGCAGTGGATATTAGGTTGCATGCCCAGATGCCTACACAGCTCTTTCTTCAGAACATCAAGGCTGAAACTCTAGATGTCCCTCTGTGTATGGAAGGAAAGGAAAGGTAAATGTGGGAGAGTGATGGATGTGAGCCTGCACCTGTAAAGTTGCTTCTATTAACAGTAGTGGTGTAAGTCTTCTACCTGTGGCCAGAATATACATAGTTATTAACTGAACACAGTGTCTCTTATTGGCCAGACAGTACTTTGCCATTGCCTCCTTGAGATGGACTGCTGTGCGTCACAAGTGACAATGATTTATCATGTGGTACAAGGGATGACTGCAATCCCAAGTCATGGGGACATGAAATACTGCTGCATTTCACTCTGTGACAGCATGGAACTCTGCTACACCCTACAGGGTGTCACAAGGTACAGGGGCTTGTTACGTGGCATGAGTGAACCTAATTCAGTGTGTGCAGACTCTAAATCTGATTCTGGGAGGATGCAAGTGCTGCTGCATTCATTAGGTGAGACCATGGAGTTCTGGACCATGATTGCCACTGACTGACTTAGTTCTTTCAAGTCAGAATGGCCAAGGTATTTTGCTGTACCCAGATGGTGTGAACTAGTACAGGCTGCACCTCCTCTTCAGTGTCAGGGTTTGCAAATGATTTCTAATGCCTGAACCTGATGTCATCTTGTTGGTTTCACCCCTAGATCATGCTCATTTTTGACTGGCCATATGTGAGAGTCTGTCTGCACCTGCCATGGATCACAACAACTTCTTAATGTGTGGGAATGTGAAGCCCATGTCCCCGACAGAGTGACTGAAGCCACTTCAGTGATGCCTCATGAGAGTCTTCCTTACCTTCTCTATCTGAGGTGTCCTCATCAGTACCTCCATTGTCATCATTGGAACTATCATCAAAAGGAATAGTACTCACCATTGTGCTGATGAAATCTATTGTATGCAGATAAAGAAGTTACTATATGGAGTGTAATCTGTTGCTGCTCAGCAACCTGAATTATCCCAAATGGCTACATCTATGACAAAGTATATGAGTAATATCTTGAGATCTGTAAAGATGGATAGGTGAAGAATGCATTGGCGCTTGTGAATAATTACACTCAACTGTTTCCACATGAGGATTGGCAAAAACACTTCCTGACTTGTACTTATACCTAATAGTAGAACACAGCTCAACGTAAGGGGTAAATGTCATTCAAAAGATAAACATGTTAAAAAGAAAGGTAGTCAAATAGGCAACCTGAGTTCTGGAATCTGGGTATAACCACAGCGTGCAAGTACATTCTGATGCTCTCAGTTACTGCTGTTTGAGTCCAGTCTGAGATTGCTCAAGGAAATTAAGAATGCTATTGTAGATGAGTTTGAAGTGTGTCTCATGATCTATCAGGGCCACAAGAGTCTCTATTTAAACATAGCTTCCAGTCAGGATTCATGCCACATGAATGGAAAACTGTGACATTCATCCCTCTCTGGAGGGGGGTTCCTCTATGGACCCCAGCAACAACAGACTAGTTTGATTATTCTCATATGGGCATGGAAAAAAATCGTGGAAATGATGAATAATGACATAAGAAACCTTCAGACACTAGACCCAACCTAGTTTGGTTTCTTCAAGGACAGGTCATGTTTTCTCAATCTGGTGGACTTCTTTGAGGTCACCAAGGCAATGGACAAGGGCAAAACAGTGCATACTGCCTTCCTTGACCAGGCTAAGGCACATGATACAATACCCAGCACCTTTGTTAACAAACTCACAGAATTTGTCATAGACCCCTATGTTTAATGTTAGACAGCCAGTAGGGTACCAGAGAAGACACAGGAAGTGAGGCTAGGGGACTCCAGCTTCACAATGAAGCCATTCACTAGTGGCTTCCCTCTGGGCTCTTTACTGGGTCCACTTCTTTTTATCATCTACTTCTCAGAAATCAAGGCCAGTGTATGGGTCTCTGGCTGACCAAATTTGCAGATGACTGCTGTCATACAATCCCTCCAAGACACTAATATATTCCAGAACAGGCTAACTCAGAAAAATAACTTGTGCCAGAGCCATGTTTTAAAATTCAATGTCAAGAAGTACATAATAGCAGCCTTACATGGAAATCTAAAACATGACAAGGAACAGGCTGAAAAATATGTTAGACTACCTTTTTTCTTGTGATACCCAATAGAATTCCTAGGAAATTGTTTGTCCTCAGTCAAATACTAAACACCAACACACTGGAAAAAATCAAAACCGGGCAACCTTACAGAAAAGATAAACCATATGCTTTTATGTATTTATTTATTTATTTATTTATTTCAGTTTGATTACCGGGGAAGTCCACTGGGCCATGAAGTACCCATTTTCAGTGGAGGCCCGGGGAGAAAAGCTCCAAAGGCAGTACAATCAAGGTTACAAATGCATAAGATAAAATACAATAGAAATGTCAAAACAGTAAGTATACATAGTAAGAACAGTGCAAAATAACAAAAACATCATTTTTTTTTTTACATAATTTGCAATATTTTCCTCTTTACAGTCAACTGAGAGTTGGCTAAATCATTTTGGGAATTAGAAATGAAATCAGAGAGCAGATATGTGCAGGGTTAGAGAGTGGCTTAGTGTAGAAAATCCCTACAATTTATGTAGGGTGAAAGCAAGAACATTTCCATTTGGATGATAGGTGTGAGTATAGTTGGGTCTTGAAGTATTCCATGTTAGGTATAGTCCTAAGTGAAGGAGGGAGAGAGTTCCATTTTTTTGCCTAGAGAGAAGGATAGTGTAGCTGGCCAGCGGAATGTTTAGGTCTGGGAATGGATATTAGGTTTTGGTGTTCTGATCTCAATGATCAGTTAGGGATGTAAGGGGGAAGGATGTTGGATAAAGCTGGGCATTTTTCTGGGTAGAATATTAATTTGTGAGCGGTTGTTATTTGAAGATAGTCAAGGTGGTTAGGGAGTTCTAACCAGTTCAGAGATTGAAGGGTAAGGTAGTGGTGGGTTGAGGTTTTGGATTTAGTGGCGAATTTAGAGATCTTATTATAGCAAGCTTCAAGTTTAGAGGTGAGGGAAGCAGATAGATTAGTTAGTAGAGGGGCACCATAAAGGAGAGAGGGAAGGAGGTAGGTGGTTGCTAAGGTGTGCCTAGAGGAGTTTGAAAGAAATAGATTATTCCTGTAGAGCATGCCTAACTTTTGGTTTTTTTTTTTATGTTTTGTTGTATGTGGAGATCGGATTTGAGGTGTTCATCAATGGTAATGCCAAGGAGTTTAGCGGAAGGGACCACTTCTATAGGAGTGTTGGTTTGGCTTAGGACGTTGAAAGTGTTTTTGTCAAAGGAAGAAGCCTTGGTAGGGTGGAAAATGTGTATTTTAGATTTATTGGAGTTGAGGGAGAGATGGTTTCTGTGCATCCAGTTTTCTGTAGTGGAAAAAGCTATTTGTGTTTTGGACAGAAGTTCAGAAAAGTTGGGGGTGGCACAAACTAAGGTAGAGTCATCAGCGTATTGGATGACTGTAGTGTCAGGGAGGGCAGTGTGAAGGTTATTTATGAAGATGTTGAAAAGTATGGGACTGAGGATGGATCCCTGAGGAACTCCGGTAGGAGTAGGTAAGATGGAAGAGGTAGAATCCTTCCATCTGACAGCCTGAGATGTGTCAGAAAGGTAACTGGAGAACCAGGAAAGAGTATTAGGGGAGAGATTAAGGTTGGAGAGATGAGAGAGAAGGTGTGTACGGGATACGGTGTCAAAGGCTTTAGAAAGATCTAACAGAACAGTGGATACAAGAAGACCAGAATCTCGGGCTTGATTAACAGCTTCTAAGAAGGAGAGTAGGGCAGTTATGGTGCTGTGGCCAGGGCAGAAACCGTATTGTGTGGGAGTAAGTAGCTGATTCTGAGTTAAGTAGGGTAAAAGTTGGTGGTGGACACATTTTTCTAGAATTTTAGATATTGGAGAGAGTAGGGCTATGGGGCGGAAGATAGAAATGGAAATGTTTTTACCTCCTTTGTGAAGTGGTAGAATGTAGGCAGAATGCCAAAGTTTGGGTACGTATGACTCTTTTAAGGATCGGTTGATCAGGATGCTAATTGGGATAGCAATGCCTTCGGCTGCACATTTGAGGAAGGAGGTGGGAATGTTGCCAGGGGCATTAGAGCATGGCTTTAGTTTGGATAACAGCTTTTTTATAAACATTGTGGAAAATGGTTTGAGCTGGAACATAGAGAGGCTGTTATTAGGAGAGTTTAGGAAGTTGGATGGATTATTGTTGGGAAATGTTTTGGTTAGCTTAGTTATAGAATCTGTAAAGAAAGTGTTGAATTGAGAGCTCAGTTCTTTGTCAGTTAAACTAGGGTCAGGGCAGGGGTTACTTCTTGACCCAGGATGGAGAAGAGAGTTAACAGATTTCCAGAATTGTTTTGGGTTGTTATTATTATTGGACTGAAGTTATTGTAGTAGTTTTTTTTTGTCCAAGGAGATTAATTTTTTTACTTGGTTGTGGAGTTGGGTATATTGGAGCATAACAGAAGGCAGTTTACTTTTCTGAAAAAGCTTCCAGGATTTGTCTCTGAGATGCATGGTATGTTTAGTCTCTTTGGTGAGCCAAGGAGCAGAATTGGCTTTGATTAATTTGTTTCTTAGGGGGGCTAGGGAGTTAAGAGTATTTAGGAAGAAAGAGTTAAAATGCTCAACAGCATTGTCAAGGGAGAGAGTGTTAAGGAATTTCCAGTTAATTTGTTTGAATATGTTAGAGAAGTATGTGGGGTTGAAGTTGCTAAGGTTACGAGTTTGGATGTAATTATGTTTGAATTGTGAGGGGTTAGCAGAGTGATGAATGAAGGCAGGGACATGGCCACTAAAGGAGTCAGGGATAGTGCCAGAGAGAGAGATTTTGTTTGGATGGGAGACTAAAATCCAATCTATGATGGATCCTGGGGGTTGGATTTTGTTAGATCGGGTTGTAGAGTGGATTACTGGGAGAAGCTGAAAAGATTGATGGCTAGGGAGGGGGAAGGAGTGTTGATTTTGTTCCAGTCAATGTTGACGTCACCTAGAATAAAGGTTTCATATTTTATTTCAGATGAGGCCCAGTGGAGAATATTCTCAAGAGTGGAGATATTATCACCTGGGGAGATGTATAAGGAGATGAAGCAGATATTTTTGTGTTTATTGAGTCGGAGGAGACTTGTGGTTATTTCAGTATTTTTGAATTGAGGGGTTGGGATATGAAGGGGGATTATGGAGAGAAGGTTAGAGTAGATTAGGGCAGATCCTCCACCTTTTTTGTTTAATCGGTCACTCCTGAGGATGTTGAAGCCTGGAGGTAGGATTTCTGAATCAGAGATATGAGGGTTTTAGCCAGGTTTCGGAGATGGCTAAGAGGTCAGGTTTGTTGTGATTGATCCAAGCATGAACATGGTGAATTTTGTTGTTAAGGCTCTGGGCAATGATAGTGAAGACCTTGAAGGTGCTAAGAGAGGAAGTAGGAGAAGAAGGAGAAGGGGGGAGAGGCTTAGGTGAGGTAAGGTAGGTAGGGGATGGAGGGAAGGAGTTGTTTGTCCAGAGGCAGGGGCCAGGGTTAGGATGAATGTCTCCACATAAGGCAAAGAAATTACATGAGATAACTTTATGCCTTTTAAGTTTGGAATGGAGGAAGTTGTTTGGGGTTAGTGCAGATAAGAAAGAGAAGCTTTTTGTAGTGGAGGAGAGTAGTTTGGAATGGAAAAGGTGCAGTAGGTTTGTTTGGATAAGGGAGGGGGAAATGGCGTGGAAGTGAGAGAGTAGAAGAGGTTGTGGGTGAGTGAAAGTGATAGTATGAGTAGAAGGTAGGTATGGGTGAGCTTTTAAGGAGTATGAAGTAGCATGATAGAGAGGAATAAGAAAGATGAGAAGACAGAAGGGAGTCTGAAAGTAAAGAGGATTTGGGAGGGCATGTTTGGAATGGGTGGGGTATGGAAGTGAGAAATAAGAAAGGAAGTAGGAATTAGTTGTGGAGAGAAAGGTAAAGGAGTGGAAGGGAGATATGAATTTTTGGTGTGGAGAGGGGAAGGTTAAGTGTAGTGAGAAGAGGGAGGAGTAAGTGAATGGAGAAGAGGGAGGAGTAAGAGTCGGTGGGGAGATAAGAGGGGGTAGAGATTGGTTAATTGATGAAGGAATTTGGCCCCCTATTGTTCGGCATCTACTTCTCAGAAGTACAGGCCAACTTGGGAGGACTTTGGCTGACAAAGTTTGCAGACGACTGCAAACTGGGCGCCATAGTGGAAAGTGCATCGGACATGGATATCCTTCAGAAGGGACTCACGGAAACAGATAGCTGGTGCCAGAGCCATGGCCTGAAGTTAAACGCCAAAAAATGTATAGTCATACCCTTCGGGAAAAACAAGGTACCCCAAGCTACCATATAGGTGGCAATCCACTAAGCACAGAAGAGGTTATCAGGGACCTGGGGACCCAGGTTGACAGTGGCCTTTCTTTTGACACTCACATTGCTAAAGTGGTTAGAAAGACCTTCTACATTGCCCACCTGATCATGAAGGGATTCACATCCAGATCTAGTGAGGTCATTGTTCCCTGTACTCTTCACTTATCAGACCAATGATCGAGTACAATGCCCCATTTGGGATGTATCTCACCCGACATCTGCAGCAATTGGAGAGACCCCAAAAGTTCCTCACCAAAAGGATAAAGGGACTCCAAAATCTGTCATATGCTGCCAGATTGAAGAAACTCCAGCTCTATTCAGTTGCATACCGTCTGCTCAGAGGTGACATGTGCCTGACATACAAGGCCATGTCCAACCCGGAATTAATGGACATGCTCCACCTCAAAAAATCCAAATCCACCAAAACCACTAGAGCAAGCGACTTAAACCATAGCACGGATATAAATAGGACGTGCTGGAGGGATAGATTTATCACTCAGAGACTTCCTATGCTGTGGAATAAAATCCTGATCCATGTGAGGCAGAGCACCTCGCTGGCTCTGTTCAAGAGAAATCTTGACCTGTGGATGGGAGATCGTAGGTTTATCCCGAGAATCATCTCTGTGTCACTGCTGGACAGAGGCACAACAAACTAATGGGCACAGTATTTTTTCATATAAGGGGTGGCGTAAGCCATAAAAATTTGGGCTAGGCTTATAAATGCCTTAGGGCAGATAGCCTAGTATAAACCTATGAACCTATGAATTGAGGGAGGAGGGAAAAGACTGTGATTGGTTATAAGAAATGGTGGGATGAGTTAGTGAGGTATAAATGTAGAGGTGCTGGGGGCGGGTGATATTTGGGGGCAGGGTAGGGGAACGGAGTGAGCCCGCAGGGCGAACGGAGCGGGAAGAGCCAGAGGAGGAGAAGTGAGGAGGACAATCAGTAAAGACTGAGTATTCAGAAGGTAAGTTTTAGCAGAGATGTGAATAGGTAAGGTAAGTGAAGCAGAGATGTGAATGGGTAGTGAGATGTACAGAGAAGTGGAGTTAGAGGGTAGATGCAAAGGAGAAGGACAGTGGGAGAAGGAAGAGACTTCAGAAAAGGGATAGAGGAGGGCTGTATATAAAGCGAAGAGTGGCTAGAATTCCTGGATAGTAGAGAGGGAGAGAGCAGAGGGAAGGATGTTAGAGGGCTGTAATAGGGGAGATAAGGGGGGAGTGGGAAAAGTAGAGGGGATATCAAGAAGGTATTGAAACGCCACCTAGTAGCCAGTCAGTCTGAAATAGTAGAGATCCCAGGGGGAGAAACAGGAAAGGGAGGAAGGAGCTATCGAGGATCAGGATAGGGGGTAAGGAAATACAGGGCGAACTAAAAGCAGCAGAGAAGGGGGATTGAAAATAAGGGGAGAACTAGTAGTGCAAGCAGTAAAGAAGAGGTGGTAGTGGCTGCTGGCTAGACTGGCAGTGAAGTGTACAGTGACCTAGTAGAATCAACTTATTAACTGCACAGGGTTACAATAGTACACATACTTTCTTGAATCCTTGTTGTAGGAAGAACTCAGGGAGCAGTGAGGCCTTATAGTTTTGGATTAGGAGTCCGTTTTAGCCGGTTCTTGGCCAGAGTGTTCAGGAGGGTATTATCAGGAGGTTAGGGCAGGGTAGGCAGGTGCCCAAGCTACAATATACAGGAGAAAGAAGAGAGATTGTAAGCAGCAGTGAAGGAAATTCAAAGGTACACAAGAAGACAGTTGTCAGGCATACATAGAGTAATTTTGAACAAAATAAAATGCCTGTTGCAGCAAGAAATACAAAAAACAATAGGTTATACTCTTTCAGAATTTCACTGAAACAGCTAAATAAAAATGCCTATTGCAGCAGGAAATAAAAGAAACAATAGGTTACACTCTTACAGAATCACACTAAAGCAGTTAACACAAGTAGATAACAGAGATACTCAGTTCTGTTTGTATTGAGGAATAAAAGTAGTTGACAAATATATAAGCACACCTAGTTGGGATGCAAGGTTTTAGGCAAACGCTGAGAAGCCAGGAGATATGAATATGAATACTGTAGAGATTCCAGCAGAACCTAGCACAACAAATACCTAGGCCTATAGTTTGGGACAACAGGCTAAGGAGTCTGATTAAATAAGCAAGCCCCAGCAGTTGAATTACAGCGGTGAGCTTCACGACAGAAAACAAGCATTTACAGGCAGCATTGGTTAGAATACAGTGCAACTAGCAAGGATTTAGTTAAAGGAAAGCCCCAAAACAGTTAAAAAAATAAAACACAGCATGAGCTACACAAACAAGCATTTAGAGGCTATATAGGTTTAGTACTGTGCGACTAGCATGGCTTTAGTTAAACTAAAGAAAGCCCCAAACAGTTAGGAACACAGCCTAGAGCTACTCTTGGCAAACAAAGCGTTCAGAAGACATTACATTGAGGTCAGTGTGACTAGCTCTGGGATTAGTTAATATAATAAACAAGCCCCAGGCAGTTACGGCAATGCCGAATGCAGCACGTTAGAAACTAAGATGTGCGCTTTCAATATTGCTGTTTCTGTTATGCTTATACAGATAACATTAGAACCCTCAGCAACTAGCACAGTTTTAGTTAATACTATCAGTTATCATAGTATGCAGGTAGGAAAACTGTAAAACATAGTTTACAAACATGCTTATACAGATTACATAAGAACCCTCAGCGACTAGCACAGCTTTAGTTAAACCTATCAGCTATCATAGTATACATTTAGGAAAACTGTAAAACATAGTTAGAATAACCTTAGTAAATAAAACGACAACAAACAAGCGAGTCCTTTGCAGATTAGACGCCAGTTACGCAAGTAACACGCTATCTATATGGCATGTACAATCGGGAGAAACAAGTACAAATTCACATTTTAGACAGCCGATAAAGTATCATGAGCAGTCCTGTGTCACAAGAAGCAGAAAAAACAGTAACTTACTACTAGGGTGCGGATGCTGGAGTCAGGGTAGCACAGCAGCTGAGGCGTAAAATAGGGAAAAATAAAGATGGCGTCTATTTGGAAAACAGGAGCTATAATGAGTAGGAGAGGAAGTGGGCGGAGAAGGGGGAGGGAGGGGGCAAGGGAGGAAGGAGAGGGGACAGAGAGAGCAGATACAGGCCGGAAGTCGAGGGGGAAGAGCCAGAGGAGGAGAAGTGAGGAGGACAATCAGTAAAGAGTGAGTATTCAAAAGGTACGTTTTAGCAGAGATGTGAATAGGTAAGGTAAGTGAAGCAGAGATGTGAATGGGTAGTGAGATGTACAGAGAAGTGGAGTTAGAGGGTAGATGCAAAGGAGAAGTACAGTGGGAGAAGGAAGAGACTTCAGAAAAGGGATAGAGGAGGGCTGTATATAAAGCGAAGAGTGGCTAAGATTCCTGGATAGTAGAGAGGGAGAGAGCAGAGGGAAGGATGTTAGAGGGCTGTAATATGGGGAGATAAGGGAGGAGTGGGAAAACTAGAGGGGATATCAAGAAGGTAGGGAAATGCCACCTAGTAAGCTTTGCTTGAAAACAAATGCTTGAAAATAAACAGCTGTATATTTGTAGACTTGCACTAAAATTTACAGTGACTATATTACAAGCAATGAAATTGCAAGGTTTACAGGATAAAGTGCTCAGTCGATATTCTGCCTTAATACTTAAAGTCCAAAAAGCAGAGTTGTTAGTCTCTAGGTAAGAAACAACTGACAAAGAAATTAAAGCAGTAGAACACTAAAATAAAAGCGTATTACTTTTGATGAGCATTATAATTCATAGATAGTCCAAGGCCATTTTGTCATATAATCATGTATGCATTGACAGTACACTCCCTTAGGCTGTACCTCCTTAGTCTAGGAAGGCTACATCAGGCAATCATGGAGTAAATTTGTGAAAAAGCATCCTGTCTTCCAGGTTACAAAATGATAATGGCTTACACTGCTTATAATGTAGGGAAAGTTTATTCCAGAGAATATGGAGGTTCTTGGTTATAAATATGTTCTCCCGCTATGTTTTCTTTATCTTTTGGTAAGGATTAACATTCTTGGTTCATGTGATAGGGAATCCATTGGACCTAAGGACATACAAGGAGTCTAGGAAGATCAGGTCTGTAGTAACACTGTAAGAAAGACAGAAATATCCCTGCAAAAGTTGTTGTTGTATCTTTTGGCTTTTAGGTTAGGGTTAGGGGTCACCACAGCGGAACTCTGGTCTGCTAATGATTATGATTGGCAGTAGATTTTTATGTACCGAGTTGCCAGCCCTGACACACAACCTTCAACGAGGGTATGTCCATTCACGCATGTCTCCACACAGAAGACGCTTTAGCTGAGAATCGAACAGGACAACGTCTTACTGTAAGGCAACAACACTACTGCAGCACCACCACCGCAGTTAAATATCCCTGCAAAAGTAGTTATGGTAAATACAGAAGGTAAGTACACAATTACCAAATCAATGGTATTTGTGTTTTCATTTAAAAATTAGAATATTTTACTACAGTTAATCTTGGATGGCATACCAAAAAAACAAAAATGTTTATCCAAGCTGGTACTACTTAAACTACTAACTCAAACACACACACACACACACACACACACACACACACACACACACACACACACACACACACACACACACACACACACACACAAAGGAAATGATTTGAGTAAAGTGGACCAGTGCTTCTTATAAGGCCCATTTCCTGAAATACGAACATTTAAACTAAGCAAATGCATAGTTAGCAAAGCAATGTTATCAGTGTTTGCAGATAAAATTAGAAACAAATACTACAGATAATCTTGGATGGCAGAACAAAAAACTGCTTAGGAATGCTGGCATTATATGATGCACAAAGTCTTAAGTGAAACACACATCAAAAGGTAAATGACTTAAGTAAAATGGATCCATGCTTCTTGTAACAGCCGAGCAGCTTTTTGTATTTATGGAGCACAGCATGTACATGTGCAACACATAAGCAATGCAGACACACATATACTGGGAGTATGCATTAACATTTCCTAAAAAATGACAAGCCAAAAAAACACATAACTTATTCCCATACTTATTCAAAAGACTTGTAAATATAGTTAATCGTAGAGAAGTTAAGTCCTTCTAATGCAGACAAATGCCCCTTACCTGTCTTACAGATAGAAAAATAAATAAAAAAGGAAACTTTCTATAGTTCCTTACATGACATAGATTTCCTGATATAGCTATTTGTTAGTGGTTTTTGCTAATTCAAAAGTTCGTTAAATATGAAAAAAAACATAACTTATTTGTCGCCATTTATATGCACACATTTGAAACTGTTCTTTTTTACATCTTTGCTAAGAGGTAGAGGAGGAAGAATATACAGAAATAAGCAGCTTTATACGTTCAGAGATTCAAATTCACCTTCAGTTTTATTTTGTCATTTGCTGTCTAAGTACCTTTTACAAAATGAATACAAAACACATGACTGTAAACAATCAAAGGCTATAAAATTATTAGAGATTTGAAGTATTACCTCAGGCATACAGACTCAAGGTATATAAGGATACTAAGGTAGGCACACGTACATTACTTTATGAATTATTAAACCAATTGCAGATAAGCAATAAAAAACCGAACAGTCTAAAAAATTATAACAATAATAAAGCAAGTTGGTCCATAAAATAACAAACCCAGAAACTGCTCACAAACAGAATAAAAAAAGGAAAAGGAACACGCTGCATCTACAAAACAAAATCTACAAAACAGTTTAAGAAAAAAGTTGTAATTGCTCAAAACCTAATTGGGGTAGACACAGTTCAAAATAAGGCCAAACCAGGCTGCTGGATATCTTCAAAAAGTTATCAAACGGTCCCAGTAAAAGAGCAACACTGAGGTAAGCTGAAGGAGTTCAGCATCATTAACTAGGCTATAGTCGCACTGAGTTTGTAGCAAAACCAGCAGCAATATTAATTCCATGAGGTTTAATGGGATTTAACTTTTTTAAAATGCCCACATACTTTATATATAATCAATACAAGTGCCAGTGTGTCACAAACTCCATCCAAGTTGTTACATTTATGACACTAATACCAAATTACTAAAGCATTCAAAATGCCCATTCCTGATACTCAGCCATTCCTCACTAACCAAGCTTAAAGAAAATCTGAGCAACAATGCCCATGGGAGTTGGTCTGCCTTTCATCTCTACTCAAGCACCCAGATATACATATGCACTGGCAGCAGGCAGACCAAAGCCAGAGAACACATAATAACCCCAGGAGTAGAAAGGGAGAGATGTTTGTTTAATTAGAAGCTGCTCACATCTAACTGAACCCATTCCATCCAAAAAGAAAACTATGGTAATACTAATGTTCTTTGGATTACATGCTGAAAGGAACAACATATTGTACAAAAAATTAATACAAGTCATCCATTTTCACAGTGGAATGAAAAAGTATATAAAAATACATACATACACACACACACACACACACACATATATATATATATATATATATATATATATATATATATATATATATATATTTATTTATTTATATATATATATATATATATATACATATATATATACACACACACACACAAACATGAATATATATATATATATATATATATGTATATACAAACGCGCACAAGAGTTATTCTTCATCCATAACTATAAAGGTCATAGTTGCCTACCTAACTGGAAGTACTGGCAAACATTTGCTGTTGTACAATGTCCTACTATATCTTGAATCTCCTCTGTTGATGTGCAGCACAAGGATCTTTAAATCATTGCAGGTAACAGTGCTATAAAGAAATGAAGGCTAGAACTCAGAGCTCTTACTGTGAATTAGGACAGGTCCATTCTCCTGAATGACTGACGCTTCATCAGTGGAATGGATCATGATGTGCTGATGTCAGGCACCTGTCTATCTCGAGAAGAATCAGCAAATAGAGCTGGAAACTTCCAAAAAGTATGGTGATATAAAGATGTTGAGTTGCTCCATTTTTAACAATCACACATACAGTTTGTATTATGTACACGAACGGTGTTTGACAGCTTGATTGTACCATTTCAGGTTGAACACCATGGTATTATATATATATATATATATATATATATATATATATATATATATATATATATATATATATATATAGCATTTGTGCTTCTTAATTGTTCAGATTAATTACTTCAAATGCATTTTTTTGAAAAAAAAATACTATGTAAACAGTACATAAATTGAATTTATCTGACTTGGGGGTGTGTTGTGTGAAGGCACCCAGCTAATTTACATCTGGAAATACAAACAAAAGGACCAAAAATGCTTCTGAAAACTGCAGATCATTTGTGTGCTGTAGGCATGGTTGGGAGAATTTAATTTTTGAGTTTCTTATCCTCTCTCAAGATTCGCTGAAGACTGATCATCTTTAGAAACTAATGTATATATTGTATGTTATACTCTGCTTAATTTTTTTTTTCAAAAATATTTTTATTAGTTTTAAAACTTTTACAAAAAGAAATGAAAATAAATAGAAGATAAAGAACTTGTAAGGTACATCAAACCAAGAAAAAGAAAGTAAAGTACATTCTAAGTTAATACAAATAGTTAACAACAAGTTTTGATTTATAGACAAGCAGTTATTGTAACAAGTACATTACTCCCGAATAGGTAAAACATTCACTAGGGTGCCCCAGAAAAACATAATACAAATAGAAATCAGGTATCCCAAGAGGAGGATAACTTTAATCAGATAACATACTATTATATAAAGTATAAACTATTAACTATTTTGGGGATACACCACCTAAAGTAAACTATACATGTCCTAAAAACCTATTTACACCATATTTATAATATATTTACATCATGGATGTCAGAGGACCTCTCCGAATAAAATGACATAAGACAATTAGTAAAGTGTATTGTTTACATTATCAAATAATTTTGGACTGTACCTAGTGCAAAAAGGATCCAGCTTGGAATGCAAATGTATAACAAAAAATTTTGCTGGATTTTACTTATTCCAGATTAGATCAGAGATTTTCCCAGTATTTTTAAAAATAGTTATTTTTCTCTTTGCTATTTGTGCACATTTTGTGCACTAATATATATTTTATTGCCATATCCTTAACGTTTTCCCAAGAAATTGCTGAGGGGTTGATTCAATTTTTAGTAATGAAATATTTAAGGAGAGCACAAACTGAGACAAGAACATGACAGTGAATACCTTTGATTTGAATGGGAACAATATTAAGGATCATAGTTTGCCAAGAAAATGTAGTTTTCTCATACCCCATTTTTTTTTCTAATTGAATTCTGAGGGAGCACCAGAGTTTATAGATGGTCTTACAACTCCAGAACATGTGTATTATGTCAACATGAGGGAGAGTGCAGAAAGGACATGTTAAGTTTTTATTACATCCAAATTTTTGTAAAACAACTGGGGTGTAGTAAGAGATATTCCCCGGGATTCATGAAGCTCGGCGCAAGGCCGGTGTAAGGCCTGCGCCGGCGGTGCAGTGAATAGTCGGCGTAGTAGCACCATATGCATAGTAATGAGTGCGCGCCGCAACCACAGACACGTGCGTAGTGTACGTGAGCGAGCCCAAGTAGGATGCGTCCGGAGGCGTGGCTAAGCCGGCAGGCGATGAGCAACCTAAAGTGCTGACTGCCACAGTCCGCCCATAATAGTAATGTCACCAGCCAGGGCCCGTGCAGAATGAAACGCACACAGAGTATGCAACATAGTACCCGTCCCAACAAAACGGAGAAGCAAACACAACCCACGAAGCCCTAAGTGTACCCGTCCAAGGAACAAAGGATACGCGTAACACCGTGTTCGTCCCGCAATGCACCATCAGTGGGCATACCCAGAGAAGGTGTACCGCAGCATGTCAGCGCGCTGCACCGACATAGGAGTAGCGACTAAGGTTACCACCTGTCCCACTTTGTGAGGGGCAGTCCCTCTATGGGCAGTTGTGTCCCGATAAAAATATTAAAAACGGCAAATGTGCTAAGATTGTAGGACATAATTATATCCCGTATTTTATGTAATGGTTGCATAAAATAGTTATTTCCGTAACTAAAATACCTAAATGTCACAAGAAACAGAATAAGCAACCAAACTGCTACAAGAATAAGCTTTTATTTAGGGAAACAAGTTAAGTTCTATGCTATGTACTGACCGTGGGTTTGTGTCGGCCTGTAAAATCTGATGTGAGTCCCGAAAATGTCCCACCTTGGCTATTGGAAAAGGTGGCAACCCTAGTAGCGACATGGGCATGGTCACCAGGGTTACCAACTGTCCGACTTTGCTATGGACAGTCCCTCATTTGACAGTTGTGTCCCGCCAAAAATCGAAAAATGGCAAATGACCTGAGATTTCCGGGCAAAAATATTCCCTCAATATAACTGTAATAGTAGCATAAAACATATATTTTGTATATGAAACACATACATGGCATAAGAAACCGAATAAGGAACCCAAATGCTATGAGAATAAGCATATATTATGGCAAAAAAGTGAAGTTCTGTCATCTCTACTTGCTGTGGGTATGTGTTGTCCTGCAAAATCCGATGGTTCCACAAAAGATGTCCCACTATGGGCATTGGAAAAGGTGGCAACCATAATGGTCACAAGCAGTAGTGAGAGTACACAGCCGGGTAGCCGTGTCGACATAACAACAGGAAGGAACCAAGATACCCTAAACACAGGCAAACATGTGCATAGCAACATGTACCACACCCAGCAACGTGTTTGTCGCATACACAGGACGGCGTATGTCTAAGCGTAATATCCAGAAGCAGAACCCATGCATGCAAATGTAATACACAATAGCCCCATTGTAGCATGTAAGTCCCACCCATGTACGACCCGTGCACCCAACCCAGCTAGCAGCCTTGTGCAGCTACACACCTACACACAATGGGCATACCTGAAATGTGGTAAGAAGTATTGTTCTAGGCAGTGCCACGCGGGCTAATATGTACCCCACATGTCACCAACCCACCTCAGGTACAGATATGCAAATGGCTGCATGTGAATGTGTCTGCAGAATGTGTACATCCCGCATGTGGTATGCACTCGTCCAAACCCTATAGGCTTGCACATGCCACGGTGCACATAACTGTACACATGTGGACAAGTCGGGATGTTGAACCACCACACTGATGATTAGCTATGCAGACAAGTCAAACACATATAGCGGAACATGTGCCTACCAAACAGGACGTCCTAACAGGGTGCCACAGGCACAGAAGGGGAAGGTGGGACATCACATGTGGAGAGTAGCGTTGCTGGATGGCCAAACACCCACGGGCAAGGTAAAGGATGGAACAACATGCATATGGCCGGATGGATGTTGTTAGAAAAATATATATAGAAACACATATGAAGTGCCAGTTTAGAAGCAAAATACTATATAATGCATTGAATTGTACTGTACAATATGGCAGTAGAAATGATCATGCATGTAATTGGTGAAGCTTAGCTGCAGTGTGATCGAACTCTGACCCTGGCAGTAACCAGTTCAGCAGGCTTATGTCTCTCAGCATTAATTATCTGCTGGGTTACAGAAAAATAAATGTATGTGCATGTATATCATCCTCCCTTCCACTGAGGAGGATGGCCTTGTGAGCTCTATCGAAGATAGAGTACAACTCCTTACCAGAGAGACAAAGGAACGTATTAAGAAATGAACTGACTATTGTATCGGAACAGTCCAGGGTCCTTGAAACAGCAACAATTACAGAAGGACACTGTGATTGACCAGGTGCCTTGCAAGGCTGTGTTATTCTCATGGGAAAACATTTTAAAAGCATTACCTCAGCACCCTCGTATGAATAGAATATTGCGGACCATAGTGATGGAAATGCCCTGTGACTGACCACGTCAGTAAGGTGGGCAAAAGCTGATTGTAAACACTATATAAACAAATTGCTTCCTGTATAGAGTCAGACAAAACTCTCATACTTGGACTGTAAATTTTTTGCCTGCCGTTGTACACTACTAAAACGTTGTGAACCTGAGCTTCCTGTGTTATTGACTGTCACTTAGAAAAGCCTACTGATTTCTACAGTCTGGTTTTAACAACTTATTTGACATTGTGGTCCTTCTTAGCCGGAATTCCCTTGGTAAGCTACAGGTCAGAGTGCATGGGTGGTTAGACATCTGCGCAGGAGAAGTTGCCTAAATGGTTCTTCTTGAGTGAAAAGACCACCGACTGAATTGTTGTGTGTAAAGAGGCTGTCCACTGTCTGATCTGTGGCTGAAAAGCGGAAAACTGGATCCCAAGAAGAAAACGTGCAGTCATAAACGGGAGGCTCAGGTAAGGAGAGTTTGCCTCTTTGTCTCTGTTGTAGATCAGGGACCAGGCTACATTGTGTTTCTGTTAACAGTTGTGATAGCAGGTCGAAGACCAATCCAAGTAGTTTTACATTTGGACATAGATCAGGGGAACACAGAGTAGAGTAAATAGTCATTGTAGACACTACACTGGATACAGGGAAGGAGATACCACGTGGTACGAGAGAAGGGTTATGTAACAGTCATTTAGAAGACATGGGAGATTAGTGCACTAAGAGATCGTGAGATCCGCGTTTGACGGGTGATGTGAAGTATATGCAATTGCAGAGAGCACATAATGTGAGATATTCTGCAAAATGGGGTAATAAATATGACATTGATGGTATATTAGACAAAATATCGTTAGTGAAACATTGGAATCACTTAAAATGTGACGCAGATGTTCTAGGGTTACCACCTGTCCCACTTTGTGAGGGACAGTCCCTCTTTGGCCAGTTGTGTCCTGCAAACAAACTGAACAAATGGCAAATGTCCTGATATCTTAGGACAAAAATATTTCCTATATCTTCTTTAATAGTAGCATAAAACAGTTATTTTGTATCTGAAACACCAAAATATTATAATAAACAGAATAAGCAACTCAAATGCTACAAGACTAAGTTGCTATTCTGGCAAAAAGTAGATTGCTGTCCTTTGTACTGGCAGTGGGTATGTTTTGCCCTGCAAAATCCGACGTTCCTAACACAAATGTCCCACTTTGTGCATTTGAAAAGGTGGCAACCCTAAGATGTGCAGGCTAAAAAACAGCGACAATTGGGTATCCCTCAAGCACATAGGTGGATTGAGGTAGTGAACCGAAGGGAACAGAAGACTAAAAATGCGAAAGCATCATACGTAGACAAAGAAGATAATAATACAGTAGTAGCGACGCCCCCCCCCCTCCACCACCTCCGATACCACATCCAGGATATGAAGCGGGAAGGCAGGCTAGTCCCCTCCACATTATCCTGTGGCAACAGAGGTATCACAACGACCAATTGTAAGAGAAGCTATTGAAACCACATCCCAAACACGTAAAATACCTAGGGACACTCAAGTAAGAAGAGAGTCACTAGAACAGAGTGAGGATATCTGTCAATTAATTGAAGTACCGAACCCTCAGGCAGGACAGGAAGGCCAGGACCCAACTCCCTTAGTGTATAGACCGTGGACACCAGAAGATATCCGGAAAGTCACAGAGGGAATTCCCCATCCACAAAGTAATCACTATTCACCATGCAATACCCCTGTATCTCCTGATAGAAAAGCAAAGGGGGAATGGCGGATGGTACAGGATTTACAAGCTGTAAATCATGTAATAATACCTAGGGTACCGATGGTGCCAGACCCACACACTATATTGAATGCTATGAACCCGCAACAGAAGTATCTTACCGTGGTACATATAAGCTATGCTTCCTTTTCAATACCTATACATCCAGATAGTCCATATTGTTTTGCATTTACATTCAGGGTAACAGATACAGCCATACCCGGCTATCGCAGGGATACTGTGAAAGTCCAACGATATTCGCACAGGAGATGGCTAGCAACATGCCGGTGTTTACTCCACCCGGGGGCAGTCAAGTTCTACTTTATGTGGATGATATCCTGCTTGCGGCCCCTACCCAGCAGCAATGTAGGGAAGATACAATAGCATTATTGAAATATTCAGCAGAACAGGGACATAAATTAAGCAAGCATAAATTGCAACTACGGAGAATACAGGCCAAGTACCTGGGATATGTGGTATCCAAGGAGGGTAGAACATTAGATGACGATAAGAAGGCAGCAATTTCACAAGCACCCAAGCCAACTACCAAGAAGGGAATGATGTCCTTCCTGGGCCGACTAACTTTTGTCGAAGCTGGTTACCAAACTATGCTTTGGAATCTGCTCTATTGTCTGCTTTAATCTTTAATACACCTATGGCAGCACAAGATATACTACACTGGATTCCAGTAGCAGAAACAGCTTTCTGCAAACTAAAACAATTGATAGCTTCAACATCTGTTTTAGGTCTCCCGAATAATCATAACAGATGTTTTCAGACTGTAGATTGTAAGCAGGGATATATGACGTCAGTCTTGACGCAACAGCATGGAAGTAAGCAATGCCCCATAGCTTACTACTCATCGCAGTTGGACCCAGTGGCATGGTCATTGCCACATTGTGTACAGGCAGTTGTTGCAGCAGCCATGGCAGTACAGGCCTCGGCATCAATGGTATTATCCCACCCTCTCACTGTGAGAGTGCCTCATGCAGTTGCGATCATTTTGCTGCAAGAGAAAATAGCATTCCTGACCCGTGCTACACATCTTTCTTGTTTGACCATACCCCTGAGTCAACCTCATATGGTGATTGAACGTTGTACAACATTAAACCCATCAACGTCACGTCCGACACCTGTGTATGGCACACCACACAGTTGCCTACAGGAAATGGAGCAAATAACTTTACACAGACAGGATATCACTGATATACCCTTAGATGATGCAGAGGTGACAGTTTATGTGTACGGATCATGTAGAAAGAGTCCTACAGGAAAGAATCAAGTAGGTTATGCAGTAGTTATTGATAATGAGATTGTAGAAGCTCAACCCCTGCAGCATAACGTGTCTGCTCAAGCAGCAGAATTGATAGCTTTAACACGTGCTTGCACTCTAGCGAAAAACAGATGTGTGGACATTTATACCGATAGTCAGTATGCTGTCTCTACAGTGCATGTTTATGCGCAGCAGTGGAAAAATAGGGGAATGATAACATCCACTGGTAAACTGATTAATCATGCGCAATTGATCTTGAATTCATTAGATCTCATTCAGTTACCCACTAAAGTAGCTATTTGTAAATGTGCAGCTCATACAAAGCAACAGGATAAGATTAGGAAAGGTAAGGCACGAGCTGATGCAGCTGCAAAACAAGCAGCCTCACAGTCAGAAAGTGTCTTTTTGAATGAGGAATGACAATCCTCAGAGATTCTAGATTTAGAAATGTTAGAAACAATGCAAACATCAACTATGAAAGCAGAAAAGCAGACGTGGGTAAGACGAGGAGCAATCCTTGAAGACGGACTGTACATATCCACAGTGAGAAAGCCAATATTAACGTCTAATTTATTCAGATATGCGGCTTTGGTGAGCCATGGGTAGAGCCATGTCTCAACAGGGGGGATGGTACAGTTGGTTAACAGACTATTCCTAACATACGGAATTAGGAACCACATACAAACATTTTGAGCAGCGTGTCATATTTGCAGTAAACATCATGCACAGGGAGCATTTCAACCGGAGCGAGTGAGTTTCCCTACACCACCATATCCGTTCCATACTATTTGTATGGAGTTTATACAGCTGAATAAATGTGAAGGGAAGAAATACTGTTTAGTGATTGTAGATATATTATCAAAATGGGTAGAAGCATTCCCAACCAGGAATCCGGATACAGCAACAGTGGCAAAGGTCCCAGTAAAATAAAGTATCCCTAGATCTGGCATACTGGAAAGAAGCTACAGTGACAATAGAACATATTTTGTGAACCAGACAATCCAGCAACCTGGGGGATTATTTGGGATTTCCTTGAATAATCATTGCATGTACAACCCACAGTCAGCATGACTGGTGGCGAGGTACAATGGGATCCCGAGAAATAAGTTGAGGAGGTTGATGAGTGACACCCAGACGAATTGGATTTGCTGTCTACCTCTAGCATTGCTGAGCATGACAACAGTTCCAAATGTAAAGGGTTTGACCCCCTTTGAAGTAGTATTTGGAATGGCATATTATGTGCCACAGTGGAAAGCTGTCATGCCTGCAGAGCTGGAGGTCGATGGCTCATTAGCAAGTTACATGAGAGGATTGTTAACCAATAACACAGTTTTGCAGTTAAACTCTTTTTCAGATAAAGAGCAAGCGAAGCCGGACGCAGAGCTGACTCCAGTATCCTGGGTGTGTTTGACTGTTATCCAAACAAGTAACTGCCCGAGTCCAACGTGGGAAGGTCCGTACCAGGTACTGTTGGCAACGCCTGCTGCAGTAAAGTTTGCGGAAAGGTTGTCCTGGGTTCACCTCACCCTTTTCAAACCTGTAAAGGATATCCAGTCTGATTTACATGTTGTAGCCGATATACCATAGAGACAGAATCACCCGGGGCAGAGTGTATAACAATACAAAGCAACCCCAAAGACATTGGTTTACCGTCCTACTGATCATACACCTATTAACCATGTTTGTGTTGACTTTACTTTTGCTGGGATCTTTCCTGCATATAACTACACAGATACAAATAGTGATACGTGATGAACTGGCCACAGATTGGCATCCAAACCTCAACACATACCTAGGCATGACGCGTGCATGTACAGACTATGAACATTTCAAATTGCTGTGTTTGTACTGCCATACCTACATCATATGGAGGACTTCCGATGTATGTTGTCCCCTTGGGGATAGATTGAGACTTGTGAATATTTACCTTTTGATACAGGTTCTGTGAGATCACAGGACAAAGTGGCACTGTACTTACCTGTTACACAAAAAGGAATTGTTTGTTTTCATAAACATGATACAGTCCAAGTTGGTGGGAGTAATTGTAACATAACTGTGTCTTACAAATGTCATATAACAGCCAAAGATTACAGTACTAGTTGTAGCACCATTCATGATTTGTATTTAAGCTTAATGAGAACAACGTGGAAAGATGTGCAGAAACATCCTGAATTGTATAAACAGTCGTCTGTTATAGACAGGAAAATGTTACATGCAGAGTTAACCCGCATCAGTAGTAAAGTAGAATATTGTTATTTTGTTTGTGGGAAAAAAGCATATCAATGGTTACCTGAGAATTGGTCCGGCAGTTGTTTTTTGGGTTATCTGGCTCCAGCCATATGACATACTGCAGAATTGCCTCTGGGTAAGAAACGAACTGTAAGAGATATAGCTCAAAGAACTGGGAACTCAGTCGAGAAACCTACTAATCCAGTGGGTGAAATGGAAGCTGTTTGGAAAAATCATTCTTCTGCAAGAGATAAAGGAAAATTGACTCATATGGACTTGAGTGACAGTGTTATATCCTGGGCTGGAACAATCCCAGCTTATGGAGCAATGAAATCAATCAGGGAACTGAGGAAGTTGTCAAAACCTCTCGGAGGAATGAGCAATGCGACTTTTCGCTCTCGAACTTGTGATTGATGAACTGAATGCAATGAGAACTGTTGTGTCACAAAATGTAATGGCTCACGACTGCACCCTGGCGGCGAGAAGTGGTACGTGCGCGCTTATCAAAGAAGACTGCTGTGTCTAAGTACCACATAATAAGCACGATATCAACGACCACCTAGAGGTAATACAGCAGGTATCAGCCATGGCGGAACCAGGCCCAAACCCACTGATGAACTATTTCCAGAAACCATTTGGTGGATGGGGTTCACTCATAACTGAAAATCTTGATTGCCATTTGTGTTGTTCTGCTCATATTGTGAGCATGTGTCTGTTGCGGGATACTTTGTATGAAAGTATTAGTCAGGGACTCTGTTGACGTATCTGTAACCGAGACTATGTATCAAGACCTGTAGTGGGATTTGTTAATACCAAATGAAATCCTTTCTGAAATGTACAACAAATGACTTGCCTAGTTAAATGTTCCAGAGAGGAAGAGGCTAGGGAATGAAATAATGTTGTATATGTTTCTGGATAGAATAGAAGCAATCAAAGGAGGGAGAATGTTAGAAAAAATTATATTTAAACATATATGACGTGCTAGTTTAGAAGCAAATAGTGTATAATGCATATTATTCTATTTTACAATATGGCAGTAGAACTTACCATGCATGTAATTGCCTGTAGTGTAGCTGCAGTGTGATCGAACCCTGACCCTGGCAGTAACCAGTGCAGCAGGCGTATGTCATTCAGCATTAGTTATCTGCTGAGTTAGAGAATAATAAATTTATGTACAGGTATATCTTTCATCCTTCCACTGAGGAGGATGGCCTTGTGAGCTCTATCTAAGATAGAGTACAGCTGCTCACCAGAGAGACAAAGGAACCTAGTAGGAAATGAACTGACTATTGCACCCGAACAGGTTTGGAACCTTGACAGAGCAGAATTTACAGAAGGACAATCTAATTGACTATGTGCCTCGCAAGGCTGTGCTATTCTCATGGGAAAACATTTAATAAGCATTACCTTAGCACCGTTGTAGGAATACAATATTGTGGACTATAGTGATGTAAATGCCCTGTGACTGACCACATCATTAAGGTGGGCAAAAGCTGATTGTAAACACAATACTCATACAGCTGTTTCTTGCATAGAGTCAGACAAAACTCTATACTTGTACTGCATAGTTATTTGCCTCCTGGTGCACACTATTAAAACGTTGTGAAACTGAGCTGCCTGTGTTATTGACTGTCATTTTGAAAAGAGTAATGAGTGTTACAGTTTGATTTAAACAACGTAATTGACAGATGTGTATGTTCTAGCATGGGAATAGGTCAAGCCAACCACCACAATCACCATGTGTACCACATACAAACAGCCAGTAACACACAGTAGTAATGCATGAAGGCATACACGACTGTGGGAATAGCACAGGACATATGGCACGTGCCAAGTGCAGATGCGTGACACAAAACCCTAGGATGGGGCTCCCTGCAAAGAGGAACATGTGCCAACCACACCTCCCACAGATGTACCGGCAATGAAAACACATGCCAAACACACAGAAACACTACCGTCCAACCCACGACTGCAACGGAGGCTGGTCAAACACCACTATGAAGCATGCACAAACAGGGACATGTGTAACCGTTGCCTTAACACCCCCCCATAGGCCAAAGAAGAATAGAATGGACATATGCATGTAATGTTGTGAAGGATGTGTGGTAGTCCTCAGTATCACAGTGGTAGGGACACAGATACACTCTAAGCAACCGTGACGTATGTGCACTGTAGATAGCATACCTGCAGGTAATACAGAGGACAATCACGTGCCACAGAAATATACACATGAGAAAGAGGATAGGGGATAGACAAGTGTAAATGGGACAAACTATGAATATAGGTTCATAGGTCCATAGGTACAGGGTAGGCCATCTACCCAAGTTCAGCCATAACCCTACACCATAGTTAGGATTCCTTTGCCAACCTTCCTGTCTGGAGATAAAATGCTTATGATATTGCTGTACCTCTGTCAAGCAGTGATAATGATGTAATCCCTGGCCTATATCTGCAATCCCCCATCCAACGGACAACATACCCCCGAACAACGCTAGCAAGGATCTCTGCCTCACATGTACTGTGATGTAGATCCACAGCATTGTGAGTGTCCGGGTGACGTATGTGTCACTCCAACACATCCTATTAATGACCGCGTCAAGGTTCATGTCACCTGCCCTCGTGGTTCTGAGGGATGCAGATACAGTAGGTGAAGCATAGACATGACATATGTGTCAACATGGCCTCGTATGTCAGGCACAGGTCAACACTGAACAACAGGTATGTGACTGAATGGGGCAGGGGTCCTACAAGTGGGGCAGCATTACACAAATCCATGACACCCTGCATCTGTATGACAATTAACCTATGAGGCCTTCCCAGCTGCTGTAGGTGTCGGGTCAGATACCCTCCGAATGGGGCAATGTAGTCAATCATAGGTGTAACATGTAATGAGTACAAGGAGACAATGACCTACCCTGATCTAGATGTGAATCCCTGCACAAACAGGTGGGCAATGTAGAAGTCCCACCGAACCATGATAGCAATGTGTGTGTTGAACGAATGGTGACCGACAACCTCTGTCCCCTGAACCTTGGTAATCACCCCTGCGCTCAGTGGACTGCCACCCATATGCTGGACAGGGGTGACCTAGTACTCCTCGACAGGTATGATGTTGCATTACCTTGCATTTAGCTGTAGGCCATGTCCCTGACAGCAGATATGCATATCTGGGAGGCCCCTTTGAAGGATATCCGTGTCAGATGTCCGTCCCACTATGGCACCCGTTTCGCAGTCATCTACAAACAATGTCGCCCATAACACCCGTGTGTGTGCCTGTACTGTGGAAATGTAGATGTATAAGAGGAGTGGACCCAGGGAAGAGCCCCGTGGCACACCACCTGCGACAGGCAGTAGGTCTGACATGCTGCCAGCAACTATGACCACGTGGGCCGTGTCATATAGCCAGTTTACAACCCATCCTGTGATGTACGTGTTCACATCCAAGCCGATGGGTTTATCAATGATCCCTGAGGGGGGTAATGTGTTGAAGGCCTTTGCCAGGTCGAGGTAGGCTGTATGGACTGCAAGACCCCCATCAATGGCCTCGGTGACTGTGCCGAAAACGTCAACCATGCTTTAAACGCATGAACCACCCCTGACCAAGCCAAACCGTGTTGGATGCAAAGTATGCAGGTCCCCTATGCCTTCATCTACGAGCCGCAGTATGATCCCTTCCCATGTCTTTGCAGATAGGTCTCCTCATGGTAATGGGACAGTAATAACCAGGGTCAGTGGAGGCATTGGCCCTGTGACGTGGGACTACAGTCGCCGTGCGACACAACCCGGCACGCTACCCGAGGTGAGGCTACAAAGAAACAGCTGTCCTAACTGTGGGTCTAATTCCTCAATGAGATCGTGGAGTACACAGTCGGGTCACCAGCTGGTCTCATGGATGCTATGTTCACTACCCTGGAGAGAGCATGTCCCACACGTGCGTCACAGAACATTTGGGGACCACAAACCCCTGGGACAGACATCTCTTCATGTGGGGGGGAGGGTGTGGAGATGTCCTCACCGAACTTGTCAGCCAGTATTTTGGCAATATGTGTATGTTGAGTAAACTCCACATCATCATGAACCCAGTCAGAGCATATGTGGGAGTGACCTCCCAGGTGTCCAGCATAGCAAATGAAGGCTGTATGATTGTCAGCCAGGTCCATGTAGATATATCTGTGGAACGTACCCCAGACCATAAAATGACAGCCTGTAGCTGTACACATATAATGACCAAGGGTGTCATACCTCATAAGGTGTCTGCTCTGCCTTGTAGTAGCCACCTCCTCTCGTTGTACAGCTTGTGTATGGCTGGGGTACACCACACTGGATGCTTGGCATTGGTACAATGAACCACAGTTGGGTAAGGGAATGCCTGATCCATGCAGTCCTGTAGGTACCGGTAGACGGCATATGTAAGTGATGCAGTGGCTGCAGTACTGTTGACCACTGGCTCAGGGTCCTTAAAGGAGACCACAGTAGTGTTCAGAATTGTGAATTCTGCCTTTGAGCAAGCCATGTGTATGGTAACCGGCAACACCCACAGCAACGGATGTCAATAGCAGAAGCCATTGTCCAAATAACATAGATTAACTTCGGCATGACAATATGTATTATCATACATGTATTGACACGTGTCTGCTAATTACACTTGCAAATGGCCGGTAAGACCGGGCTAAAGTTCCCGTGATTTACCTAGTCTGGAGGTGTTGTTCCGACAATAAAGTGGCGATACTTCCCAACCGGGACCTGTGGGGATTAATTAAAGCGGTTGTTAACCTGCAACATTGGATGTACACCATTTGGTTCTGGTCTCGGAAAACATGGTTTCCATAGCACTACACACTATGGGTAGTCAAGCAGACATCCGCGATTGGTGAACACACAGCAGCAGTCAAACCCACTGGCCACACGGACACAGTCCGACAAGCTCTACACTTTACATATGCACATTGGTGTCCATTGTAGGACCCAAAAATTTTCCTGTACGGAATGCGTGCCAGCCTCCGTCATCACCCACGTGAACTGATTGTCGTGACCACATCACAGCTACACATATGCACCACAAGCGTGTTCAATGTTGATGATAGCTGTCCATGAAATGCAGCACATATGCACAGAAATCCCCAGGGTACCGAGTCCATAGAAGTGCGTCCACATCACAGTCCCGCACACATGAAGGATGTGTAATGGGTAGTGTCGACTGTTGCAGTCAAGGGATCCTGGGTATGTAGAAACAGGGCTCGGTGCTGTTTTGCAGGTAATCCTTTGTCCCGCCCCGTGGGAGGGTTGTGTGCATAGCACCTGCCTTACTCCCCACTAATAATGCAAAGCATCCACCGGAAAATGCTAAATGCAGGTGTGAAATGTGTACAGCCCTATACCAGTGTCCAGTAGGCAATTCTCATGGATGGACAAGCGTACGACCAAGATGGCACCCACAACTGCAAACCTGGGGGAATTACACAGCCGTGGTAAGGCATAACACAGGAAATATACATAGGGACTACAGTTGACATTCCCCATACAAAGTTGGACCGCCGTGCAAACACCGGCGTACACAGCACTCAATCTGCAAGCAACAAAATGGGGAGCACTCGCTACCATACAGCGGAACAGATGGGCGACCTGTGGAACACATACTAATGGCACACCCACAACGTCAACTAGGATATGTAAACTATGGCATTCCCACCTATGAAGAAAACATGCTTCAATGAATACATAGGGGATCAACATGTTCCGGTGGTGTTATGTTGAAAATACAGTGACGGATATGTCCTATTGGGACGTCTGAGGTTTATTTGAAGCAGTTGCTAACCTGCATCTTTGGATGTACACCATTTGTTCACAGTACTAAATCACCTGGTTACGTAGCACCACATAGAATGGGTAGTCAAACAGACATCCGCGATTGGGGAACATACAGCAGCAGTCAAAAGCACTGGCCAGTTGGACACAGTCCAGCAACATCTAACTTTACATATGCAAATTGGTGTCCATTGAAGGACTCAAAAATACCTTCTCACAGAACCCACTCCATCCGTCTCCGAACAACAGACGATGCTATAGCCGTGACTACGGCACAGTTAGACATATGCACCACCAGCGTGTTTAAGGTTGATGACAAGTGTCCATGAAATGCAGGACATATGAACAGAAATACCCAGATCGACGTGTCCATACATGTGCGTCCACATCCCAGTCCCGCACGCATGAAGGATGTGTAATGGGTACTGTCGAGGGTTGCAGCCATGGGATTTTGGGTATGCAGAAATGGGGCTCTGTGTTGTCTGGCAGATAATCCGTTGTCCCGCCCCGTGGGAGGGATGTGGGTGTAGTATCTGCCTTACTCCCTACTAATAATGCAAAGCATCCACCGGAGAATGCTAAATGCAGGTGTGAAATGTGTACAGCCCTATACCAGTGTCCAGTAGGCAATTCACATGGATGGACAAGGGTACGAACAAGATGGCACCCATAACTGCAAACCCGGTGGAATTACACTCCCGCAGTAAGGCATTACACAGGTAATACACTTAGGGACTACACTTGACATTCCCCATACAAAAAACACAGAGAACCAGCTGAGAAAGTCCAAAGCAAAAATGAGGTACTGTAGAAACGGTCAGTGACCACTCAGAGCCCACCAGGAATTAAATGCAGTCATCATAGTTTATTGACGCGCTTTTCGTCTGCTTCATAAGCAGACTTCTTCAGAATACATACAATGCAGTTCAACCTACTACATTTAAAACCCTTAATTGGTCAGTAAATTAGATGTGCTAAGTATTAATTAAATGCCTTAAAGGCGAACAAGCTAAAAACTTTACTCGGGTTACAGATTCCACACAGTGAGTAAATCAGACATTGCTTCAAAATGTATATTCTTCATAGAAAAATAAAAATATATGTATAAATATGAAAGAAGAACCAACATAATGTTTTCCAAATGTCTGAGTGTATAAGCTACATATATATGTTCTACGGATTGTGCCAATATATTAAAAGAACTAGAGACACCTAGTAATATAAATGAACCATAATATATAGAGATAAACCTTATGATTATGACTAATGTAAAATATATCAATGAAATGAAAAGATTCAAAATGAGGTAAAGTAAATATTCATTTAGAAGGTTAGTTAAATAAATCAATTCAGACATCCTTGTCAAAATACTAAAACAAGGCCAGCGAGGTGCTCTGCCTCACATGTACTGGGATGTTGTTCCACAGCATAGTGAGTGTCTGGGTGATGAATCTGTCCCACCAGCACGTTCTATTAATGACAGTGTCAAGGTGTACGTTACCTGCCCTTGTGGTTCTGAGGGATCTAGATTCTTTAGGTGAAGCATAGTCATCAAATCCGGGTTCGACATGGCCTTGTATGCCAGGCACAGGTCACCTCTGGGCAAGTGGTATGCGACTGAATAGAGCTGGAATCCTTTCAGTCGGTCAGCATAACACATATTCCTGAGACCCTGCATCCGTTTGTCGATGAACTGTCGGGGCCTTTCCAGCTGCTGCAGGTGTCGGGTCAGATACATTCTGAACGGGGCATTGTACTCAATCATAGGTCTAATGAGTGATGAGTACAAGGGGACAATGACCTTCCCTGATCTAGATGTGAATCCCTTCATGATCAGGTGGGCAATGTAGAAGGTCTACCTAACTACGTTAGCAACGTGTGTGTCGAACGAATGGTTACCGACAACCCGGGTCCCCAGATCCCTGGTAACTCCCTCTGTGCTCAGTGGATTGCCACCTATATGGTAGCTAGGGGTAACCTTGTTCTTCCCGAAGGGTATGACTATGCATTTCCTGGCATTTAGCTGTAGGCCATGTCTCTGGCACCAGTTATCCATATCTGTGAGGCCCTTCTGAAGGATATCTGTGTCAGATGTGTGTCCGACTATGGCACCCAGTTTGCAGTCATCTGCAAACATTGTCAGCCATAACCCCCCTGTGTTTGCTTGTACTTTGGAAATGTAGATGCCGAAAGATAGTGGACCCAGGACTGAGCCCTGTGGGACAACACCTGTGACCGGCTGTGAGTATGACATGGCGCCAGCAACTATGACCGTGTGGGTTCTGTCACTTAGTCAGTTTGCAACCCATCTGGCGATGTATGTATTTACATTCAAGCTGACGGGTTTATCAATGATACCTGAGGGGGGTATTGTGTCGAAGGCCTTTGCCAGGTCGAGGTAGGCTGTATGGACTGCTTTACCCTCATCAATGGCCTTGGTGACTGATCCTAACAAGTCAGACACGTTTAAAAGGCAGGATCTGCATTTGACCAAGCCAAACTGGGTTGGATCCAAAGTATGCAAGTCCCCTATGTCTTTATGTATAAGTTCCATTATGATCCTTCTCCATGGCTTTGCAGATAAGGCTTGTCAAGGTAATGGGATGGTAATTACCAGGGTCAGTGGAGGCACCATCCTTGTGAAGTGGGACTACAGTCGCCTTGTGCCACTACTTGGGTATGTATCCTGAGGTGAGGCTAAGATTAAACAGCTGTCCTAACCGTGGGTTTACTTCACCATTGCATTCATGGAGTACACAGCTGGGACACCATCTGGTCCCATGGATGCTGTGTTTACTGCCTTGGAGAGAGCATTTCCCACCTGTGCGTTACAGATGTTCCAGGATCTACAATCCTCTGGTATAGATATCTCTCCATGTGGGGGGGGGGAGAAGTTAGCACCGAACCTGTCAGCCAGTATGTTGGCAATGTGTGTAGGTTCAGTCATCCTCACATCATTCTGAACCCACTCTGAGCATATCTGGGAGTGTCCTCCCAGGTGTCCAACATAGCTAAAGAAGGCCTCATGATTGTCTGTCGACTCCTTGTTGATTTCTCTGTTAGATTTCCCCTGGATGATTTCATGACAGCTTGTAGTTCTTCACATACAATGAGGAAGGGTGTCTTACCTTACAAGGATTCCGCTCTATCTTGTAGTAGCTACCTCCTGTCATTGTAGAGCATGTTCATGGCTGGGGTCCACCACACTGGATGCTTGGCTTTGGTACAAAGAGTCTCAGTTTTGTATGGGATTGTCTGATCCATGCAGTCCTGTAGGTGCTGGTGGAAGGCATATGTACGTGATTCAGCGGTTTGAGTAATGTTTACCACTGGCTCAGGGGCCTTAAAGGAGACCACAGTAGTGTTCAGAAGTGTGAATTCAGCTTATGAGAAAGGCATATGTATGGTAACCGGCACCACCCACAGCATTGTATGCCAATAGCAGAAGCTATTGTAGGTTGTCCAAACACACGTGTCCGTACACATGGAACATCATAGCAATAAACCACGCCCGGATGTGGGTAATGCTAGATATACTCACGGCAGACGTGGTGTGTTCCCGAGTCTGACGCCCGAGGGACCACACACATAGCCGGCCTTAGGCATAGGCCAACTAGGCAGCCGCCTAGGGCGCTCTACTCGGGGCACCTTTCCAGCCTTTATTTTGTGTAGGTAGACCAGGACGGGGGTAGCGGGTGATGTGGCGGTGGCATCATGGAGTCCTTCTGCCTAGGGCACCACTTGACCTAAGGCCACTCTTGCCGTGGGTAAATACAGCAGTACCCACACCCAGACGCAGGTCATTGCTAGTATGACATATCATATATGGAAAGAAACCATATATTCCCAGACATAATGGCACAGCATAATGCCTGTCCGCCGCCCAAACGCAGACATATGGCACCCGTGGCGGTGCGGACATACTGCGCGAGATGTCCGTTACCAATGTCGACACTGTCTCGCTCTGTGAAACAAAGTCAACATAGCGATTCAATACTAAACAGCGACGGAGAGCCCGATGTCCCCGTTGCTGAGCTGTTCAACCTGTTCCGCCATGTTAAATGTGTGTAGCAGAGTGGGACTGGCCCAAACTAAGCAACGGACATGTCCGTGGCTCAGTGAAAGCCATCACGCAATGTTAAACCCATGTAATATAGCGAGACAGGTTATGAATACCGAGGGTTAGTAATGGAAATAGGTCTGTTTGACCAGACCGTGTGCAATTACTATAACAAGATCTACAACGGGTACGCCGGCCAATCAGCGCACACGGTTAGGAATAATGGGGGGGGACATGGTATCATAGACACGGACAAACCGTGCCCATGTGACTCATCTAACATTGACACGGTCAGGGCAGTTCCATACACTGGGCGGACAAGACCAAACCCAAAGCACCACAGGAATACCCTGACATTCGAAGGCCTGTATGCGTAGGGGATATAAGCCCCTGTGATCTGAACATCCCTGCGGTCACGACATATGCATCCTGGGCCATGAGCGGGAGGGAATAAGGAATGTTTAACATGTAGTACCGCACCTTTCCCAGCAGGAGAATGGATGCCAGTGACGTGCGTGAGTGCGGGGGGTGGGGGGATATG
Organism: Protopterus annectens; assembly: GCF_019279795.1. Lineage (NCBI taxonomy): Eukaryota > Metazoa > Chordata > Ceratodontiformes > Protopteridae > Protopterus > Protopterus annectens. The sequence continues at coordinate 1,692,012,668 of NC_056737.1, read as the reverse complement.
TAAATGTAGCTAAGTACCATGGGTATGCATATTAATGACACCGAACAGCTAACGTGTAGTGGTCACAGTAACCGGCAAACGTGAATGCAGTCCCGTTTGAATTACGACTATAGAACATATAAATGTGAACGTGTACGTAATGCGTCCATGCTGCAAAGACTGTTACATGTATAAAGGTGTACGTGCGTTCCGCACATGTCCGTCAACCTGATCAGAGATATGTTACCAGAATAGTCACAACTAACACAGACCACGTAACCACACAGGCCCAGTAAACATATGTAGACAGAATACGGATATGCATGTGCGCCTGCGCGTAACCCACAATTAGGAAATGCAAGTGCGCGTGTGTGATCCCCTCGAAGCAGGGCAGGTTAAGGATGTGTCCTCCACGTCAACCAGACATGTGTCAGAAATGTCAGCCTCTGAAAGTATGGAATCGGGCAATGCCATGTAAAGTACCGTTAGAAATAGTGAGAAACACACGCTATGTGATGAGACAAACATAGAATGTGGATAGAATAACGTATGTGTTAGTAGTATGGATTGATGACGGTTATGCATCAGTAACCCGACCCACTTGTCAGAAGGTGCCCCGTACGAATTGCGTTCAGTTGGCTCACACTTGTTGACCGGGCTAGGCTAGCTGGATATATGTCCAGTGTCAGCAGAGGCCCGTGGAGAAATGCTCCACACACAATAATAGCACAACATACCAAAGTACTCATATATGTAACCAAAAAAGAACAACAATAGAAAGTGTCCTGAAAGGACTGGTTACACACAGATCCCAGACAACAGACAGATATATGGCCAGTGGAAGCACGTCACAATTATGGGATCAGGTCCCTAAAGAAGCAAGAAGGTCACACATGACACGCCAGCGAATTGCCAGATAGACACTGGTCAATGTAACACACAGCAAGATTAAGGGCCAACCAGCCATACACCATGCCAGAACCTGTACAGTGGAAAGGTATGGCATGGTAATTGATGTGTGTACACAGGTAATCCACAGACAGTAACAAAGAAAGGTATGAAACGAGGGGTTCACATGTATATATCTACACACAGCAGTCCGATGGCCCGTATATATGACGCATGGACATAGATTTGTCACTTGAAAACAAGATGTAAACAAGTACAGTTTATTCCATTTCATATTGATATAGTTATAATACAGTCATATTCACATGTAACATTGTGACTCTTATTTACATTCATATTTATACAAAATATGCTTTAATTGTACTTATTGATTCCATGCTTTGGAATTGTAATGCAACAGTTATACAATTGATATTTAATATCATGATCAACACACAACATTCTAAGGTTTACTCACAACAATTATCAACTATGTTTCAATATACTGATTGTATTGACCAATATTGTAGTTATATTAACACATTGTTGTTGTATTATTGTTTCCATTAAGTAATGTATGCAACACTGATTTGTATATGTCACGTTATCATCAAGACTTGGAGCACTGTCCACTTAACTATGAGCAGGTTTATTGATTAATTGACTTTAAACTGACTCTGAAGGAAGTGTATAAGGGATGACTATGTCATGTATTTCGTACTCCGACAATGCCCCATGTTAGTGGATGAAAGAGCTCAGTATCTTTTGACTGTGGAGTGTATCGTTTTTGTCATTGTCTGTTTTGGCCTGATATATGTTCAATGATGTCTTTTATGAAGATGACCAGGACTCAAGGTTTGCTGTATTTCCGCTTACTGGCACGTGGATATAGATAGGCCAAGTAATACATAATATGGGTAGTCAAACAGACATCCGCGATTGGGGAATATACAGCAGCAGTCAAAACCACTGGCCAGATGGTGACAGTCCAACACGTTCTACACTTTACATATGCACATCGGTGTCCATTGTAGGACTCCAAAAATTTACCCATTCGTAATATCAAACAGCTGCGATCGACCCAGACGGTGTGACAGCCGTGACTACGGCACAGCTAGACATATGCACCACCAGCGTGTTTAAGGTTGATGACAACTGTCCATGAAATGCAGGACATATGAACAGAAATCCCCAGATTGTCATGTCCATAGAAGTGCGTCCACATCCCAGTCCCGCACACATGAAGGATGTGTAATGGGTACCGTGGAGGGTTGCAGCCATGGGATCCTGGGTATGCAAAATTGGGGCTCGGTGTTGTTTGGCAGATAATCCATTGTCCCGCCCTGTGGGAGGGATGTGGGTATAGCACGTGCCTTACTCCCCACTAATGATGCAAAGCATCCACCGGATAATGCTAAAAGCAGGTGTGAAATGTGTACAGCCCTATATCAGTGTCCAGTAGGCAATTCCCATGGATGGACAACTGTACGACCAAGATGGCACCTATAACTGGAAACCTGGTGGAATTACACAGCTGCAGTAAGGCATAACACAGGAAATACAGATAGGGAGTACAGTAGACACTCCCCATACAAAGTCAGACCGCCGTGCGAATACCGGCATACACAGCACTCGATCTGCCAGCAACAAAATGGGGAGCACTCGCTACCATACAGCGGAACAGATGGGCGACCTGTGGAACACATACTAATGGCACACCAACAACGTCAACTAGGATATGTAAGCTATGGCGCTCCCACCTATAAAGAAGACATGCTTCAATGAATACATAGGGGATCAACATGTTCTGGTGGTGTTATGTTGACAGTACAGTGACGGATATGTCCTATTGGGACGTCTGAGATTTATGTAAAGCAGTTGCTAACCTGCATCTTTGGATATACATCAGTTATTTACAGTTCTAAAACACCTGGTTTACGTAGCACCATGTAGAATGGGTAGTCAAGCAGACATCTGCGATTGGCGAACATACAGCAGCGGTCGAAACCACTGGCCAGTTGGACACAGTCCAGCAACATCTACCTTTACATATGCACATTTGTGTCCATTGTAGGACCCAAAAATACATTCTAACAGAACTCCATCCAGCCGTTTCCGACCACCAGATGATGCGATAGCCGTGACTACGGCACAGTTAGACATATGCACCGCCAGCGTGTTTAAGGTTGATGACAGGTATCCATGAAATGTAGGACATATGAACAGAAATCCCCAGATCGACGTGTCCATACATGTGCGTCCACATCCCAGTCCCGCACACATGATGGATGTGTAATGGGTACTATCGATGGTTGCAGCAATGGGATCTTGGGTATGCAGAAATGGGGCTCGGTGTTGTTTGGCAGATAATTCATTGTTCCGCCCCGTGGGAGGGGTGTGGGTGTAGCACATGACCTACTCCCCACTAATGATGCAAAGCATCCACCGGATAATGCTAAATGCAGGTGTGGAATGTGTACAGGCCATAACAGTGTCCAGTAGGCAATCCCCATGGATGGACAGGCCTACGACCAGGATGGCACCCATACCTGCAAGCCCGGTGGAATCACACAGCTGCAGTAAGGCATAACACAGGAAATGCAGATGGAAACTACAGTAGACACCCCCCATAGAAATCCAGATGGCCGTGCGAATACCGGCGTACACAGCACTCGATCTGCCAGCAACAACATGGGGATCACTCGCTGCCATACTGCAGAACACATGGGCGACCGGTGGAACACATACCAATGGCACACCAACAACGTCAACTCGGACGGCCATAGGATGTTGAAACACTGGCGTTCCCACTTATAAAGAACATCCGTCAATGAATCAATAGGGTCCACATGTTCTGGCTGTGTCATATTGACAATACAGTGGCGTATATGTCCTACTGGGCTGTCTGAGGATTACTTGAAGCAGTTGCCAACCTGCAGCAGTACATCAATACCATTTGGGTTAATCGTAGTAGAACATGGGTTTCATAACACAACATAATATGTGTAGTCAAACACACATCCGCGAATGGGGAATATACAGCAGCGGTCACAATCACTGGCCACATGGACACAGTCCAACATGTTCTACATTTTACATATGCACATTTGTGTCCATTGTAGGACCCAAAAATTTATCCGTACGCAATGTCAACCGGCTGCGATCGGGAGACCCAGATGATGTGACCGGCGTGACTACGGCACAGCTACATATATGCACCACCAGCGTGTTCAAGGTTGATGACAACTGTCCATGAAATGCAGGACATATGCACAGGAATCCCCAGATAGTCCAGTCCATAGATGTGTGTCCACATCCCATTCCCGCACACATGGAGGATGTGCAATGGGTACTGTCGGGGGTTGCAGCCATGGGATCGTGGGTATGCAGAAATGGGTGTCGGACTTGATTGGCAGAAGATCCGTTGTCCCGCCCCGTGTGCGGGATGTGGGTATGGCATATGCGTTACTCCGCACTGATAATGCAAATCATCTACCTGAGAATGCTAAATGCATCTGTGAAATGTGTACAGCCCTACACCAGTGTCCATGAGGCAGTTCCCATGGATGGACAAACGTACGGCCAAGATGGCACCCATAACTGCACACCTGGCGGAATCCCACAGCTGTAGTAAGGCAGAACACAGGGAATACATTTAGGGAGTACAGCAGACACTCCACATAGAATGTCAGGCCGCCATGCGAATACCGGCGTACACAGCTCTCAACCTGCCAGCAAGTGAATGGGGATCACTCGCTTGCATACCGCGGAACAAATGTGCGACCTGCGGAACACATACTGATGGCACACCCACAACGTCAACTAGGAAGGTTATAGGATGGTTAAGCTATGGCGTACCCACATATAAAGAACATCCTTCAATGAATTAATAGGATCTACATGTTTCGTTCGTGTAAAGTTGACAATACAGAGGCGGAATGTCCCAATGGGATATCTGCAGATTGGTGAAAGCAATTGTTAGCTTGCAACATTGGAATTACACCATTTGGGTACAGTGGCGGATAACCCGGTTTACGTAGCACTACATAATATGGGTACTCAAACAGACATCCGTGATTGCTGAACATACGGCAGCAGTCAGACCCACTGGCCAGATGGACACAGTACAATACGTTCTACACTTGACATATGCACATTGGTGTCCATTGTAGGACCCAAAATTATCCGTATGCAATGTGAACAGGCGGCGATCTAGAGACCCAGAAGACCTGATAGCCATGACTACGGCACAGCTACATATGTGCACCACCAGCGTTTCGAAGGTTGATGACAAGTGTCCATGACATGCAGGACATATGGATCGGACTCCCCAGGTTGCCGAGTCCATAGACGCAGGCCCACATCCCATTCACGCACACATGGAGGATGTGCAATGGGTACCGTCGAGGGTTGCAGACATGGGATCGTGGGTATGCAGAAATGGGGCTCGTGTCGATTGGCAGATAATCCGTACCGCCCGTGGGAGGTATGTGGGTATAGCACATGCGTTACTCCCCACTAATAATGCAAATCATCCACCGGAGAATGCTAAATGCAGCTGTGACATGTGTACAGCCCTCTACCAGTGTCCAGTAGGCGGTTCCCATTGACGGACAAACGACGCCAAGATGGCACCCATAACAGCAAACCTGGTGGGATCACACAGCTGTAGTAAGGTAAAACACAGGGAATACAGATAGGGACTACAGTAGAGACTCCACATACAAAGTCAGACTGCCGTGCGAATACCGGCGTACACAGCACTCAATCTTCCAGCAAGTGAATGGTGATCACTCGCTGCCATACCGCGGAACAAATGGGCGACCTGCGGAACACATACTAATGGCACACCAACGTCAACTAGAAAGGGTATAGGATGTTAAAGCTATGGCTTACACACATATAAAGAACATCCTGCAATGAATCAATAGGATCTACATGGTTTCTTCGTGTTAATGTGACAATACAGAGGCGGGAATGTCCCAATGGGATATCTGCGGATTAGTGAAAGCAATTGTTAGCCTGCATCATGGGAACTACACCATTTGGGTTCAGTGGCGGAAGACCCGGTTTACGTAGCAGTACATAATATGGGTACTCAAACAGACATCCGTGACTGCTGGACATGCAGCGGCAGTCAAACACACTGGTCAGATGGACACAGTCCAATATGTTCTACACTTTACATATGCACACTGGTGTCCATTGTAGGACCCAAAAATTTATCCATACGCAATGCAACCTGCTTGGAGCGGGAGACCCAGATGAAGTGGCAGCCGTGACTACGGCACAGCTACATATATGCACCACCAGCGTGTCCAAGGTTAATGACAACTGTCCATGAACTGCAGGTGATATGCACATGAATCCCCAGATTGTCCAGTCCATACAGGTGCGTCCACATCCCATTCCCGCACACGTGGAGGATGTGCAACGGGTACTGTCGAGGGCTGCAGCCATGGGATCGTGGGTATGCAGAAATGGGTCTCGGTGTTGATTGGCAGATGACCCGTTGTCACGCCCCGTGTGAGGGATGTGGGTATGGCACATGCGTTACTCCGCACTAATTATGCAAATCACCCACCGGAGAATGCTAAATGCAGCTGTGAAATGTGTACAGCACTATACCAGTGTCCATTGGACAGTTCCCATGGATGGACAATCGTACGGCCAAGATGGCACCCATAACTGCAAACCTGGTGGAATCACACAGCTGTGGTAAGGCACAACACAGGGAATACAGATAGGGACTACAGTAGAGACTCCACATACGATGTCAGACCGCCGTGCGAATACCGGTACACAGCACCCAATCTGCTAGAAGGTGAATGGGGATCACTCGCTACCATACCGCGGAACAAATGGGCGACCTGTGGAACACATACTAACGGCACACCAACAACATTAAGTGGGAAAGTCATAGGATCCTGACACTATGGCGTTCACGCTTATGAAGAACATCCGTCAATGAATTAATAGGATCTACATTCTTTGGTTGTGTCCGTTTGACAATACTGTGGTGGACATATCCTAATGGGACATCGGAGGATGACCTAAAGCTTCTCCTAGCCTGCATCATTGGATCTACACCATCCGGTTTCAGTTTAGAATACCCTGGTCAACGTAGCACTACATAATATGGGTAGCAACCACACATCCGCGATTGGGGAACATACAGCAGCGGTCAAACCCACTAGCCAGATGGACACAGTCCAACAAGGTCTACACTGTACATATGCACAATGGTGTTCATAGTAGGACCCCAGAGATTCATCCGTACGCAATGTCAACCAGCCACGATCGGGAGACCCGAAATAACTGACAGCCGTGTCTACGGTACAGCCAGACATATGCACCCCAGCGTGTTCAGGGTTGACGACAGCTGTCCACGGAATGCGGGACATATGTACAGATATTCCCATATTGTAGAGTCCATAGAGGTGCGTCCACATCCCATTCCGCACACATGCTGGATGTGTAATGGGTACCGTCGAGGGCTGCAGCCATGGGATCCTGGGTATGCAGTAACGGACTCGGTGTTGTTTGGCAGATAATACGTTGTCCCGCACCGTGGGAGGGATGTGGGAGTAGCACGTGCCTTACTCCCCACTGATAGTGCAAAGCATCCACCGGCTAATGCGAAATGCAGGTGTGAAATGTGTACTGCTCCATACCAGTGTCCAGTAGACAATCGCGAGGGATGGACAAGCGTAGGACCAAGATGGCACCCATAACCGCGAACCTGGTGTAACCACACAGCTGCAGTGAGGCATAACACAGGAAATACAGATGGGGAAACCAGTAGACACTCCCCATACAAAGCCAGACCGCTGTGTGAATACCGGCGTACACAGCTGTCAATTTGCCAGCACCGGAATGGGGATCACACGCTCCCGTACCGCGGAAGAAATGGGTGACCTGTGGAACACATACCAATGGCACAATATCAACGTCAGCTAGGAAAGCCATACGATGGTCAAACTATGGCGTCCCCACCAATGAAGAACATCCTTCGGTGAAGTAATAGTGTTAATGTCAATTGACCATGGAATACACATAATCCACATCAAAGACCCGCTGGCACCTTATGGCACACAAAGCACGACACACATAGGTAGATGAAACAGTCAACGTAGACGTTTCATCCACGACAGGTCACATGTGGTATCCAAAGGTTACTCCATAGACATGTAAGCGCTATCACCCGTAGGCTCCGTGAGACGTACACATAACATAGACGCGCCCAGGCTTTATATATCCCCCCTTACACTTCCATGTGTTACTTTCTGTGCAAACAATGAACATGTAACCACAGCATAGAAAGCACAGACGCAATGTTAACCACACACACATATGTTAACACCTCAGAAGGCATCCTATTAACACATGTATCATATGATATTGTACTATGCTGAATACTCATCATTCAATGATTTAACAATGTATATGGCAGATATGCATAGCATATCACTGTAATACAGCGGTACAGAACTGAAAGAGTGGACAAATGTGTGCTAACCCTACATCTGTACCTAAACTACATTCACGTTACGGGGGCTTGCTCCACCTGCCTCTCAAAAGAGGCCTCATCAGTGTTCCATCGGTCAGCCCTGGTGTGTGGCCAACCCTCCACCTACTAAACCAAATAGATCCGCATTCTATAGCATAGCTGATGAGGTCCCCCCTCTGGTATTACAACCTGGACATCGTAAAACACCGAATGTAGACGTATGCCTTGTGATGTGCCCACATCCGGCCGTAGGCATACGGCAATCCTGCGGCTGGCCAGGGCACCGCACTAGTAGGGCCACCTGTCTAGTAGGTGTGTCATGTAGGTATACCATGATGGGGGCACCATGTGCTGTGGTGGTGGGCGCCAAGGAGCCCTACAGCCTAGGGCAGCAGTCGATCTAAGTCCGCAGCCGTAGGAGGGGTAGTACAGTCTGCAGGTATGTGCAGACGTGCACATGAAACTGCGGTCCACAAGGATTACCCATGGTGGCGACACATGCACAGATGGCTGTAGCGGGACACACACACGGCCATGCATACAGCACAGGTAGACATACACACACCATAACTAGCCAAGTACACACAAGGTGTATGGCGTGTACGGGTACACTGTCAGGACAGCAAGGATAGCTGTCTGTCACGATATCCAGCAGATGTCAATACGGTGTTCTGGAATACGGACAGTGCATGGACAATGAGTGGATACGCAACGTACCACAGTCATATGTGTCAGCCGTGCAGATATGCGATACATGGGAAAGACAGCCGTCCATGCTAGAGCAGCAGTACGGCCACAACATAGGTACGTAGATATACAATGACAGAGATACAGACGGACACATGTGGCAGGCCCAGGTGTGTCATGTACACAGCATCACCCCACCACACCATAGCATGGTGCACGTGGAGATCACGCTACGGCGGTCGCCGACCACAACAGACACACAAGCAGTACACGAACTGCATACCGCCATCCAGAAACACAGGGATGGCGGCAGGATAGGTGTGTTCTGCGTAAACCACAAGGCAATACCGTATGAACCCATGCAGCTGGGAGCATGGACACACACACACATGTGGCAGGCATGGTGTTTGACCACACCCCCACATACCCAAACGCACAAACGTACGACACAGGTATGGAATGCGCTACGTGGACCACCGAGCACACCACCAGCAGAGGCACATGTACAGGTGGGTGGCAACATCCGTAAAGGAATGGCCGCTGATAGCCAAGGTATGTGTTGCGAAGCGTCTAAAAGCATGTTCATCCGCAGAGGCAGCTGGAAACACACACACACACACACACACACACACGGAAGGGCCGGGAGTCGAACCTACGCCTATCTACATGAACTCACTACAGTATGAAGCATTTACAGAATGCGCTACCGACTTTACTGAGCACAGCGCTGTCAGAGGCATACTTCTAGGCGGGTGACATCACTCATAAGACAATAGCTGGCAATAGCCAAGGTATGTGTTGCGAAGCGTCTAAAAGCATGTTCATCCGCAGAGGCAGCTGGAAACACACACACACACACACGGAAGGGCCGGGAGTCGAACCTACGCCTATCTACATGAACTCACTACAGTATGAAGCATTTACAGAACGCTACCGACTTTACTGAGCACAGCGCTGTCAGAGGCATACTTCTAGGCGGGTGACATCACTCGTAAGACAATAGCTGGCAATAGCCATGGTATGTGTTGCGAAGCGTCTAAAAGCATGTTCATCTGCAGAGGCAGCTGGAAACACACACACACACACGGAAGGGCCGGGAGTCAAACCTACGCCTATCTACATGAACTCACTACAGTATGAAGCATTTACAGAACACGCTACCGACTTTACTGAGCACAGCGCTGTCAGAGGCATACTTCTAGGCAGGTGACATCACTCATAAGACAATAGCTGGCAATAGCCAAGGTATGTGTTGCGAAGCGTCTAAAAGCATGTTCATCCGCAGAGGCAGCTGGAAACACACACACACACACACACGGAAGGGCCGGGAGTCGAACCTACGCCTATCTACATGAACTCACTACAGTATGAAGCATTTACAGAACGCGCTACCGACTTTACTGAGCACAGCGCTGTCAGAGGCATACTTCTAGGCGGGTGACATCACTCGTAAGACAATAGCTGGCAATAGCCAAGGTATGTGTTGCGAAGCGTCTAAAAGCTAGTTCATCTGCAGAGGGAGCTGGAAACACACACACACACACACACACACACACACACACACACACACACACACACACACACACACACACACAAGGGCCGAGAGTCGAACCTACGCCTACCTACATGAACTCACTACAGCATGAAGCATTTACAGAACATGCTACCGGGATTACTGAGCACAGCACTGTCAGGAGGCATACCCCTAGGTGGGTGGTATCATCTGCAGAGGCAATGCGTCCGATAGGGAATGAAGACAGAGTGCGCAGTCACGCAGCCTGTTACCATCCCAAGGTGGCCGTACAGTAACACGTTAGTGCTGCAGTCGGGAATACCAAATAACTACTGATCAGTACATCACGACAGGAATACGGGATGCACCACATGACACTTTACCCTATGAGAGGGCATCCGGCGTGCAGGATGTAGGCAGCCAATGTGGCATGACAGCCACATATGTGTCACCTGGATGGTCACCATGGCTATGCAGGATGCCATTGGCCATGGCTACACGCCTAGTAGCAGACATCGGTGACGACTGTCGTGTGTACCCCCGGCGGGTGTACTGGCCATGCCTCCCACACCTAGCGGTTGCAAAGGGGAGACAGACATGCTCACGGGGTATCAACGCAGTCGGGTGCGGTGTGCACTGTACTGTGTGTCTATCTACACAGCTGCTTACTGGGCATGCTCAGACACTTAGACTCGGCACAGAGCAGACATGCATACACATGGTGCGACAGCATGGGTGGCAGAATGTGGACCGTCGTGTGTGTCCAGCCACACAACAGCAACCCAGCCATGCCACAGACGTGGCCGTTGCGAAGGGGATACAGGCATGCACCTGGGGTATTACTGCAGTCGGGCGCGGTGTGCACTGTACTGTGTGTCCATCTACACAACTGCTTACTGGGCATGCTCAGACACTTAGACTCGGCACAGAGCAGACATGCATACACATGGTGCGACAGCATGGGTGGCAGAATGTGGACCGTCGTGTGTGTCCAGCCACACAACAGCAACCCGGCCATGCCACAGATGTGGCCATTGCAGCGGGGAATATCCAGGTGCAATTAACCATGGGTAGGACTGCCCTACAGTTTGTTGCATGCTACAGACCACCCTCCCAAACCCAGGATACCTGCACAGCCGTCCTGAGGACACTGGTGAGTGTGCATGCTCTCACAACAGCACCGTATTGGGTGACATCAAGCACCCATACATAGACTGGGAACATTACCCATGACACAACACCCTACGCCACAGGTCCCGGGTGTTCATACACGTGACTGCTGTGAAACAGCCATGAACCATACCCACTAGGGGGGACGTATACCAGTTCTGCCCATCACACATGGGGAGGATATGCTCCACACAGGATGTACATCCCTCAATGGTGATGTCAGACCATATAGTGGATCCACTGGTAATCCACATCCTGCACCCAACACTGGCATGGGAGACCTAAGTGAGGACCTCTCCACAGCAAACCACACACATCATACGACCGGTGTGGTACCCTACAAGTCCTCCATGCCAGTGGTGAACACAGGCCGCACTGCCAACTCCCTTACGAATGCCTTCTCTGAGCACCCCAGGGATGTCTGCACCAAGCGATCATGATAACATCAGGACCTTGTCCACCAAAGGTAGGCACATGGTCTGGTGGACCCCAGCCACTGACAAACTGTACATCAACAGTTGGAGCTAATACATGACAGAGCAATATCAGTACCAGGGAAGCCATCACCCATTCATACCGGCGTCAACATACGGCCACACATACAATCATCCAAGGCCGCTTGTGGGAGTGGTACTGCAGAGGGCACATGAGACAAGCATAGGGCCTTCCTTAACTGTGGTAGGGACATGGGTGGGAGCGCACAGTCATGGCCGGAAATGATCCAGAATGGTACAACGGTCACTGCACCCACAGACATTGTCAACAAACCAGTGGACATGTTCCATGCATACATCCACCCCCCCCCAAGAGGGGACATATCCATCCCACCAGAGTCTAGCCTCCGAAACATCTCATATGCCCTGGAGTGATCTGATATCTGTTAGGCGGTGAACACAGCACCAATGGGCCCCGATGTTGTCCCTGGCTGTGTGCTACCCAACCTCATTGAGGCCCTCGCCTCACACATAAGGCCACTGTGTCATGTTAGCCTTACTACGGGCTAGGTCCCCGCTGGATGGCATATGGCATCTGTGGTCCCACTATGCCAGGGTAGTGCTCTTATGGACTGTAGACATTCCCGCCCTATCAGCTTGACAAGCCTTGTCTGCAAAGCTGCGGGGAGGTCCATACAGGTGCCCATGAATACAGACAGTGGTGTACAGCCAATACCGGAACATACCCACAACGACTTAGTCAAGGGCAGATCCTGCCTCCCAAACCTGCTCGTCCTGTCTGGAGCGGTCACCAAGGCCATTGATGGGGGTACGTCGGTTTGCACACACTACCATGACCTGGTGGGAGCGTTCAGAACACACTCCACATGGGACTCATGGAAAGGCTCCCCAGCGTACATGTGGGGACATATGTCACACGATGGTTCTCAGAATGGTTGGAGGTCACACCACACAGGGTTTGTGTTCCTGGTGCCGTGTCAGACTCGAAGCTGGTCTCGAGTGGAGGCCCACAGGGCTCAGTCCTGGGCCCCCTGCCGTTCGGCATTCGACCTTCCAATGTGCATGCAAACATAGGGGGATTGTGGCAGACAAGGTATGCAGATGACTGCACACCGGCCACCATACCCAACACCCCATCTGACACGGACATCCACCTAGGGCATCATAGACATGGATAACTGGTGCCAGAGCCATGGCCTGCTGCTACATGCCAGAGAAGGTGCAGACCTACCCAGTGGGAAGGACATGTTTGCCCCGACGTAACATGTAGGTGGTAATCCATTCAACATGGTGGACGTGTTCATGGAAATGGGTAACACACCTGTCAGTAACCTCTGTCAACACACACAATGCCAATGTGGGTGGGAAGACATTCCACTGTGGCCACCTGGTCTGGAAGGAATCACATCCACATCACGGGTGTTCATTGTACCCCTGTACACATCACACACCAGAGCAATGATTGCGTACAATGGCACATGTGGGCTGTACCTAACCTGACACCTGCAGCACTCGGAAGGACCACAAACGTTCCACGACGCGGGGATAAAGGTGCTGGGACATGTGTCACACGCTGCCCGACCAAGGGGACTCCGGCTGTATACCTTCCCAGCACGTCTGCTCTGTGGTGATCTGTGCCTGACATACACGGCCATGTCCAACCTGGGTGACATGGACATGTTCCACCTCCTAGGCTCCGGGCAAACACGGCCACAGAAGCAACTGTCAGACACCTCACCACAAAGATGACTAGGACGTGCTGGGGGAACAGGGTCAACGCCCAGAGACCCCCTACAACACGGAGAGGATTGCCAGCCCATGTGAAGCAGAGGCCCTGACTGCCTTTGTCCAGGAGTAATCATGACGTGTGGATGTGTGATCATAGGTATGCGCCAGGCATCATCTCTGTGTCAGTGCTGGACAGGGGACAGGAGACTGATGGATGTGGTATCCTCATCCTAAGGGGTGTTAGCAGCCACACACAGTCTTGCTAGGTTTACACATGCCGTAGGGCACATAGCCTGGTATGTACATGTGCGCCTATGTACCTATGTAGGGGTCCATGCCGGTAGCGGGTACCTGTGCTATGCTGATATTGCCAGATGTGCCTGTGGGTACCCCACGACTACACGTGGGGAACTGATAACAGTGCTCCCAGTAGGCACATGCAAGTACACCATAATTGGCATACGGGTTAACTGAACCAACATGGTGCTACACATGTAACCACCACGCATACTGTGTACACAGAACAATGAATGCTGCACCTGCACTACATGGTATGTCTGCTGCATGATGTCAGTGCACGACCCACATCACATACGCACCTGTCACCTGCCATACACAACCACCACAACATACACATCGCATACTATGCAGACACAGGTATCACATACACCTCTCACTATCTTGTCCACCCTGTGCATCAGAATATGTTTGCATAACCGTGCACCGATGGTGTAGCTCACGGTTCTGTGGCAGAGACTTCATCATATGCACAGGGTGATATGTGCCACAGGCATAGGCTGTACCAATGGATGACATCATGTGTGTGTGTAAGGGCCTGTGCATTTACTGGGCATGACTGTGCAGAATGCATGTGGATGTGGTGGAGCCCTACAGTTGTGTTTGCTGTGTGTGGGTATGTGTGTACACAGTTCAGTCATCTGTGATGCCTACACGGGTATACTTGGCAGCCCCAGACTGTACAGTGCAGGTGGTACGGCTCACTGTGTCCGCCTGCGGCGGCGTGACCCGTGCCTGCCTGGGGTCGCACGGGCACTACCGGGTGGAGGTATAGAGTGGCCACTCTCCGATGACACATGTCCGCTGGAAACGTGTCCACGCCGGGGCCGTCCAGGGCCACGTCCACGTGGCCTGCTGTGTCCTGGTGTGGTTGGTGTAGTAGCAGCTGCACTGCTGCTGCTACCAGCACTGTGTGGGTGGGCATGGGAGGTGGCACGCACACGTTGACCTGCACTTGGTGGTGTTACTGGCCCACGCCCACGTGCCCTATGCCTCACCCCTACCAGGTGTTCCAGCACGGACAGCTCACGCTCACGGATGGCCATGCCTCGGTCGAGGATCCCAGCCATCTCACCCAATCTCCTATCCAGAACATCGGCAAGATGCTGTTGGGCATTCGCCAATGACTGGATGTTCTCATTTAAGGAATGGATTGCGGACCTCTGCAGCCTCTGCCCTTCCTGGTTCTGCCGTTCGGCACGTGCCTGCGCCGCCATTACAGTCTGGAACATGCGTCTGGTTATACCAGCTGCTGCACCCTGTACGGCAGGTGTATGTCTAGCAGTGCTCCTCCTACGAGCAGCACCTGCCACATGCCTGTGTGGCACTCCACCAGTCATTACACTGGCAACATCTTGTGTACCCGCACCTTCTGCAGCCACCACACATTCCTGCTCGGTGCCAACAGACGCTGACTGTCCGTCATCTATGGGCAATGGTGTTGGGGTATGTGTCGGCATCTGAACCGTGTGCGGGGATGAAGGGGACGTAAGTGTGATGTTCTCCAATGGCACAGTGTCTGCCTGTGACGACCCTGCCTGTGCCTCATGCACATGGTCATCACCACTAGTATCTGTGGGGACACTAGCATCAGATGGACCGCAGGAGGGGAACGCACCTACAGCACCTGTCAATACAAAGACATACCGTAAGTTACATTACACACACGCAGACACACACACACACACACACACACACACACACACACACACACACACACACACACACACACACACACACATGCAGACACATCATGCATGTGATATTGCAGGTGGCATGCAGCATTCCCACACCACAGCCCAGTGAATGCAGCCCAGACATTAATAGTGGCAGTATGCATACTGCCCTGGAGTGCACACTACAACAGGCAGGTGTCTTTTAGTAGGCATGCAGTACACACATTCATGGTAGTTTGCATGCATCACCGTGATACACCGTGTGGCCACGGGCGGGTTAACAGTACACATGGCTGCCGTCACTATGTCATGTACACCGCAAACATGTGCGGTATCATGTGGACATGTGACGATGGTGTCCCACCACATGCACCACATCACAACGGATGTCACAGTGCAGTGTTATGTGTACAGTCTACAGATACAATGCATGTGTAACAAGGATGTCTGTGCAGGTGTGGTTGGTGTGAGCTGTGTACATAGCTGTACAGTGGGAGTACGGGCACTGTGCCACTGCACGGTAGCAGGACACAGGTATGTTTCTGTGTGATGCGTGACCTGGACGCATTACATTGCCATGTCTGAAAGTCAGTTCAGCTGCTCAGCAGCACGTATATGGTGGACATTGGTGGCACCTCTAGTGGCTGCAGACAGGCATTCCATTTCACTGGTGTACCACATCGGATGTCCAGGGGGTCCACTACAGTGATGAGCCCACTATGTGTGGACAGGGTGCAACGGTGACTACCCACTGCGGATGTACTGTGTGGCAACATGCCTGTAGGTATCACCCATGGCCTTGTTTGTCTGGGTCATCGACAATTGTGTGTGATGGACATCGTGCACACGGCCCTGTGGTGGCCCATGTGACATACAACCGTACTAGTCTGAGGTGTCACATTCCCTAAGGCTATGCAGACATTGTGGATGTCTGCTATGTCGTGCATAGGTCATGTCATGGTGTGACAATGTTGCAGACAGACATCCACGTGCATGGGACATGTCATGTGCCATGTCACAATGTGCACCCAATGCAGGGGCATAGGTCACAGTGGTAACACCTGTGCTCTGGCCAGATCACAACTCACTATGTGGTACTGTGTGCATACCGCAGAGGCATACCAATGCATACTACACATGCAGCCATTGTGGAACACCTACACCATTGTATGCATAGCTGACTGCACATATCACACCAATGGGTTATGTGGTGTCATGCCACTCTATACTAACGGTTGTATCTACTGTACATGGGTGGTGTGTGTGTCGGGTGGTGCAACCTGTATACCGTGACTGGGGCACACCCAGGTGTGCATGTCATACCTGGACACATGGGGAATATCAATACACCGTATCATGCCTTTTACTAGCAACAGACTTACCTGCGACAGACCCTTGTCTGTGCGACACGCCAGACGTACCTGTATAGGGATGACACAAAGGTATACACATTATCCATTACTATCGCCACGGTAAGCACTGTGCATGTCACATCATGCACCTGTGTGTTAGCATGTGCTATGCACATGTCTGCAAACACAACATAGCATACTGTAGTATGCATCTTGTGTGGCCATATACCTGGCATGTGTTGCTATATTATGTGTTGTACTATGACACCCACTCCTACGTCGCTTATCATACAAACATGCAACACTGACTTACCAGGCAGCTCCAAGCTCGTTGGTTGGGAGACACCCACCTCCACGATGGACGCGAGGGTTTCAGCGTGTTGTTCCATGGGTGTCCCCAGACTGGCCAGGAGCTCCTCCGTGGGTGTGAGTGGGGGCTGGGTTTGTGGACCACCACCTGTCCCACCTTGTTGTCTGGCGATTGCAGCGGCACGCTGTCTCGCATGCCGGATTAGGTCTGTGCAGTGCCTGCGGATCTGTTGATATGTGCGGTTGTGGCTGCCCAGGGTGTTCACCCTCCTGCGCATATCCTGCCACATCTCCTCCCGTTGTTGTGCCTGCAGTGGCACATGGCTAAACAAGATGTCGTAATTGTCATGTAGCAACGGTATTATGACCTCGTCTTCCTGTCGGCTAAAGGCAGGCAGCCGGGAACGTGGCATTATCTGTAAGACATAATGATGGTGACAGGTCACATTTACACTGCTGTGCTGGCATACTGCTGGAAATACATTGCTATGACATGTACAACATCTGCACAGTAATCTCTGCAAGGCATCATGGCAGTGACACAGCCGATGTGTTGCCATCACACCATTGAGCAGTGGGTGTCATATCATATCTGTGTGTCACCTCATCACACTGTACACGCACCATGTTGATGTTAGCCTGCTGTGGACATGTGTACCTGGCTGCACCTGTGTCCATATCAGTTGGCACGGGTCCCCATGTGACAACGGTTCTACTGTTCACCTGGATGCTGTGTATATGTCACTAGACATCACGTCCGTGGCCATTATGAGCGTCAGCGGTGGCACTGTACACATACACATGGACACCTGCACATGCATGTGTTGTGCCATGTACATCCACACAGCACTGTACGGGTGTTGGACAACTTGCCACGGCTCACCTGTGTTGCACATGTGATACACATGGGACAATGTGTAACCATGCCACATTAGCAGGAAAGGTCATGCATAGCATGTACACACGCACATTGTCCACAGCAACACACAGCACCTGTAACACCACAGGGTGCATCACCGCCACATTACTGCTGTGGATGGTTGATAGTGACAGTGCCTTTTGTCCATCGCACCATGTAGGACTGTGATAGCACATGCAGCCTTGCTGGGCAGGGCTGCATGGTATGGCAGGGTATGCCACATACATGGCACTGGGATGTGATCCACCTGGGGGGTAATGATATTGGCAGGGTGGCTGTCCATTCCATATGTCATTGCTATGTGTATATGGACATTACACATGTCTATCACCATGGTGTGGACACTGGCCTTATGCAAGGTAGGCTGCACGCTGCTTGGTGGGGGTGTGTCTGGTGCATGCAGGTATCGCACATCCATGCATACACTGTAACCCTGACAGGTGCTATGTGCTGCGATATTGATTAACACAGTGCTGTATGTGGCCACACACTGCTATCCCGTGCACATGGATGGTTGCCTGTACTGACGTGGGTACCACATATGTCTACATCCAGTGCCTGCTGCCACCCCCATGTCTGCTGGTGCACTGCACACCGCCATCCCTCCCTCTGGAAACGTGGTGTTGGGCACAGCATAGGTATCCATGTATGGGGACAGGGATGTTCACATAGCAGGGGCACTGATGGTATCGTCGATCTGACCATACACGTATGACGCACCCCTCACACATACAACCCATTCATTATGTTGTTCACAACAGTGACACAGCTATACTGCTATGCCGGAGACATTCACAGATGTACATACACAGATGCATGCACATCCGTCTGTGGCATGGCCTGGACTATTGGTGTGGTTCGGCACATAACGTGTTTGAGTGCGGCTGGCGCAGACCTACTGTGCACATGTCTACACAGTAAGCCTGTTCTACAGTAGGCATCGGTGATGTGCTGTGCACATATCATATCTGCACATTTTGTTGGTGTCTGTCTATCCACGGGCCAGTGGTGGGACACACAGGGATATTGTTGAACATATCTGCATGCAACCCTGTACTGCTGTACCGCTAGCTTCTCAGGTGCTAATGTGTCATAGACATGCACACCATACCCGCACATGTGGTAGTGGGTTGCCACCCATACCCATCTCCTCTTGTGGGTTGCTATCATCCCACACCCTCTTTGTATTGTATGTTCAGGCTATGCACCTGTGTGGGGCTTGTGGGCATGCAATGCAGTACTATGTGCCTTTGCACCCATCGCAGAACAAGTCACACAGGTACACTGGCGGCCGTACACTGCACAGCTTGATGTCGGCACATCACATGTTGTACACACGTAACACATCTCCTGTGGGACATGGTCAAATGTACAGGCATGTCCATCAGTCACATGCCACTGCTACCCCTACATGACGGCTATGCAGGACATGTGGCGGTACAGCAACTGTCACATGTACACGAGCAATGCCCCCCTACCTGCATCACGTGGTACTGCCTGTGGGGCATGTGCGTCTGCATCCATGCTATGGCCATAGATGACAGTTGTACATCGATATGTGCAACATACCTCATTGGGAGTTCTCATGTGCACATGTTCAACATGTCAACGCATTGTTTGTGTCTGTCAGACAGTCATTGTTGTGCATGGTTTACATGGCAGCCATGGCGTACTGTGTGTGATTCCAAGTACTTCATTGGGCTACCAGCATTGTACATTATCACAGCACATTCCAGCCATCACGTAGCCATCCTAGATGACAGTGGGAGGTGTTCTGCCATGTGCACATATGTCACACAGTACGAGGGTGACTGACACACATTCTCAGGACAGGGTTCTGACTGCTGTGGATGTGTGTGATGCTGTCGACGACCATGACTGCGCCAGATGGTGTCATCTGGATGTGTAACATTCACAACACACACCTACCTTCACGTAGCAACACATCATCCACAACAATGGACATCCCTGCATGAACACTGTGTGCAGTATGTCTGTATGACCACTGCATGCACCACTGGTAGCCACCAGCATGGCTGCCAACAGCAGCAGTGTGTATCCTGTGTGAACATGGGTTACACCATTCACAACACACCTGTGTCAGATGGCCCTGTTGTGGGTCACAGTGCAGTTCCACACATCATGTAACAGTATGTTGCGGACATGTGAACGGCTGTGCAAGTCAACATATGCACACATGACACATCACCTGGTACAACATGTCTGTCTTACCACATGCTATTGTGACCACCCTGTGATGACATTGTACAGGCTACGTGGACTGGGACATCTGATGGCTCAATGGTGTATTCACCCTCTGGGTGTGTGTCTAGCCAGGTGTACAGTAGGCAGTGGTCTGCACACGGGATACTGTACATTGGCCTACTCTGTCACTGCGACTGTTGACTATGGTCATACTGTACTTATGCAGGCATGTGGTATTTGTCCAGTATGACAGTCGTGGTCAACCACAGTACTGTGGCACACATGACCTGCGGACATCTGCCTAGGGTGTGGGGCCCACATGTACATCTTCACATGCTATGCTGCCTCTGCAGCGGTGTCACATGTCTGTCGCCAGCAGGGCTGTCACAGGCAGGCACGGCATGCAGTGATGTGTGACAATGCTTGCACCCTCCACTGTGCTGTACACAAGCACTGCACACACAGTACGGCATGCCTGACATTTATCTGCGGTGCCTGGGACCTGCCTCCATGCTCTACAGAGCACACCTGCCAGTCCAGATTGTACACAGATCATACCTCCCAGGCACATACCTGGACTGCAACACACACAGGTGAGTGGATCCCACATCACACAGTGATTTACACACATACTATAGTTTTTCCAAAACAAATGCATCATAGGTACTCCATGTTCAGATACCCATGTTTGTGACCGCTAGACACATTGTGACACGCGACGGTGAGTACACTGTACACCACAGGTTACATGCTGGCTGTGTTATCATACTGTACATTGCACCTCGGACAGTTGCTACTGCCATGTGCTGACAGCAACACGCACTTCCCTAGTATGGACTCCCATGTACCCACACATGCTTGGCCATGCACTACACATAGCTGGGTGACACATTACACAAGACATACCATACCTACACTACCCTCGGCATGCACCATACCTCCATGTGTCTGTGTGCTATACCTACGGACATCCCCCCTCTGGTTGATGAACATATATGCTTCGCCGCCCTGCTAGCCACGCCCTGGACACACACCCATCGCAGCATACATGGTACATGTGCTCAACGGCCGGTACTACCGACATCTGCTGACGGGGTAGTTAATGGCATGGCACCCCGGCAGCCGGACAGTATACATGACTATGCTGACACATATCACAGTGCACTTCCGCTACATGTACGCACTGGTAGGGACCATGCTATTCCACACAGAGACATGGTGGTACTGGCCTTTTCACAGACACCACGGTGGTATTCATGTTCCATGCACATGTGCTGTATGGGCGCATGTGCAGGCTGTTGCACGGTGGGTATGTTCAAATGTGTGTGGTGCATCACTTGACAGTCATAGTGGGTCCTCGTGGTCCATCACATACTCCACAGCTAGCTACCTACACATGACCGCCATACATTGCAGTGTGGGCCCTCACGCAGTGTGGTGGTATGTCTGTGTTGTTTGGCTACATCCACATTCAATGTAGCATACAACAGTCACCCAGGCATTGCCAACAGAGATGTTGTTGGCAACATGCCAGCCAATGGGATACCTACCGATAATACACACTCTCACTCACTACAGGGTTCCAATCCATAGATGGACATCGCATTGTCCCTGTGGACACATACATGGTACTGCCATGCACACGTTATGTCCTAGGACACTGTCCCAATGTCACCTCCAATCTCCCTAGCTGTTATATCCTGCCAACCTGGTTGTTATGTGTCTCTGCAGCAGCCCACTGAATTAACTGCTAGCCCATTCATGGACGTTGTGTACCTTGACCACCACACCACCGCATCTATCACACTACACATGGGTGGTAGTGCATTGCACGTGTGGGACTGCATTCGTACACCCATGACTGGACCATTCGGTATGGCACTGGGGCACATCCTCACATCCATGCTTCACACACTCATTGACGACCTCCATGCCTTTACTGGCACCCTTGTTGGGCCTCTGTGTGCCACAGCACACCACATCCACATGCTGGCCACCTGTCATACCATTGCATGGGTGGTTGGTGTGGTACAGAGGGTAACAGATCAGACATTATCCCCACATTGCCCTTCAGCACCATTCCACATTCTGGTATTGGCAATGTACACATCCACCATCACATCATACCCTGTGTCTCAGGATGTTAGGCTATGTGACTCCTGGACAGGTCACACAGTGGTGCAAGCATATCATGCTACCTACGACATGTAAGGTACATGTGGCATTACACAGTCCTCAGTCATGTGGCCCCTCATGTTCACTATTTGCTTACATACACAACATGCTGTCACGGAGTAATGTCCATGCCTACATATCCCACATCTACATACCTGGCAGCATTCTAGCTCCACCAGCTCATACTGCTAACAACCATACAGGTGTCGGTGTGGCAGATATATCGTGTAGATGTCATTGCGTCAGATACATCACACATGGTGCATACACATCACCTTTGCATAGCGACAGTCATCCACTGGGTATCACATGGATACTGTCCCTATACATGCATATCACATTGTACATGGTTGCTGTACACACACATGCCCCACATGGTGCTGTGGTTGCCATATTCCACTGTGGCGTGGGTACACATCTGCAGGGCCACACATATCTGGACTATGTGTGTTGCTGGGACATTGGTAGCCTTTGTACTTGTGCCATACACACATCTACACACGGGCAGGGTTACAATAACACATTTGTGGTGTACCTTCCACAATGGCTACAACTTTACATGTCATGGTATAGTCATGCCGTGATGTATACCAGGCTCAGACAGTTTACATATGCAGATGACAGACGGGGAACACATCTGTACTCATCTGCATACCACTTACACAGGGGTGTCCTCTACTCTGCCATGGGCCATGTCCTCCGCATTACTGATGCATGTAGTACTCCTACATGGCGTTTGCAGTGGGCGGGGTGAATGAAGCACTCCTGCATATGTGCACACATGCCACATTGCTTAGCCTGGGCTTCTGTGTTACCTCCGCAGACTAGACACACACCATGCTGTAGAACATAGGTCCTGTGCACATCCCACAGGGACACACTGTGGCACTGGTCATGTGATAGCTCCCTTGCTGATAGGGTGACACATACACATGGGACCACCACAGCGGCAGTACTGTGTAGACATGCAGTTGACATCCACCTTTGCTGTTCAGTGGACACTACCATGGGGGGGTGACACTACTGTGTACATTGCACATGTGTTTACACATGGACCTGCCAGACGTCATTGTTGCACACATTGCACCTGCTACAGATCGTTTGGACATGGTTACTTGCTGTTCCTTCCATTTCGGGTGGCTATTCTGCTACTACTCTGTCCCATATGTGCAGGCCATACATATCCTGTTAATGTACATAACACTAGGCCATACCTCCATCATGCATGCTATGCCTGTGATACTGTGTATAATGTCTGAACATATCCATCATGATAGCTTTACATTACACATACTTGACATAGTCACCCCTACTGCGAGGCATACGTGCACGTCGTGCACACATTACGTATGACATCGACGATATCTGCCCATACACATGTGTGTTGTGACACTATACATACATGTCCTATCCCCTGCTGTGGCACTTCATTGTTGGACATCCACTGCCAGCATCAGCGTGGGTGGTGGCATTGTTCTGTGTTTTAAATCCCTATGGCAGCCCTTGGGTTATCCCGGCTGTGTACATGATGTCCCACTGCTGTGCACACGGTGTCCACAGTCGTTGGTATGCTCATCGGGTTAGCACTACATAACCACCTTTCACCACTCTCTGCTTTATGGACAGGTATCTTTACTTACAAACACCGTTCACATACAGTGCAGATTCATCATACATATCGTGCGTTACACACCAGTACATCTCGTGGGTTCTACATACCTTTCCTGTGTTGCTTTCCCTATTCCGTTAGAATCTCGCTAGTAACAAGTGAACGGCTCGTGTGGGAATAAAGTCTTTGTTCGGTATGAACATACAGTTTGAATATCCTGGGAGTCTTCCTTATATCCGTCGTCACCTGCGGCATGTGGGTTCATCACACCAATAGCTGTTCCTCGGTGTGTACTTATGCGCATATCACCTATGCATCTCCTCCATTAAATGCAGTGCAGCGTCGGAACTAGGGCATGGTTCATTCCTCGTCTGGGCGTTGGTTATTTGCACTACCTTCGTGGGGATGGTATGTATTGTGTTATGTTATGTGTGGCTGCAACCGCTATGTGTGGCGTCAGGTACATTTCGCTGTGGTGTTAGCCGTGGATTGTGTGTGTTGGGTATGGTATTATGTTCGACATGTGGGTGTCCGTGTCCTGGCGGCGTCTGTCGATGGCGTTTTGCATTCTGATGTGTAACATAGCTCTTGTATTCCTGTACACAACGGATGCAGGTATGCATCCGCTGCTGATAGTGTTTCCCACGCGAGATGTTGCGGGTATGCCGCTGTCATTGACTGCCTGTATGTTGTTGCTGCTATTTCGGCTTGTATCCCTTTGATATGTGCGATGGGGTATATCGGCGGCTGTGGGTGGCGGGTACGGGTTGTGGGCCTTGCATTTGTACATACACGGTATGCTTGTGTGTGTGCTCCATCCCTGCCTGGGGAGCTGCAAGTTACCTGTCTGTTGTTCTAGGAGTGTAGGTTTTGTTGATGTCGTCTGGTGTCGGTACCGCCTGCTTGTGTGCTTCCTGCATGTATTCCTCCGTCACATCGGTAGTATATCTGCGGCTGTTCGTACGTGCCGACTATCCCTTGGCATTTTGTCACGGATATTTACGGTCATTGTGGTCCTGTACTTGGGACGGCCTGTATGCTACCGGTTGCCACCTATTCGGGTGGCGATTGCTTGTTTAACACTCGTAGAACACACAGCGGTGTTTACGGGACGATACGTGTCCACGATCGGTGCCGGGGTAGCACATGCGTATTTCCGCGGTACATAACTATTGCTGCGTAACGTTGCCGATGTATCGTGTTGAAATTAACATATCGGCGCCATACATACGGTCATGGTTTGCACATGCGTCCTTTGCATCTCATGTTGGCTATACTCCTGTGGTACATTCTGGGACATTTTCGCTTTGCATCGTTTTACGTCGCCACATGCCTAGCCAGTGAGGAGCTCTCAGTACTACTTTGTGGGTACTGCTGTACATACGCCTGTGGTTCCTATACTGTATGCCTACACATGTTATTCCACTCCGCCTGTCACATGTCACCTACATACACATTTTACAGTGGCACACACATTACACTCGCACAGCGGAACACACGACACCCTCACCTCACACATACACATACTGCCGCTTTCGCAGGGACGGTTGCACACAGTACCTACGTTGACCACATCGCCGGCGGTGTCTACCTCGCCCTCATATCCTAAGAATATTACCGCACATGTCCTGTTACTGTATCGTGGCCTGGCGATCATCCCGACTCGCGAATATGCATTTAGGTGGGTTGACCTTTCCATGGGTGGCGTTTCCTGCTCTGTCCACCCTCCCGGATAGTCGGGTTGTCGTTCACTATGTTTACTATGTAGAGATTTCGCGTCTTACTTCTCTGTAACCTTGCATCCCTGTGATTCCCTGTTTAACCTGTTGTACATTATATCTGTGTATGTGTACATATATTTCTACGTGTGTAATGATATCTATCTCCATATCTGTGTATGCACATATGTACATATGTAGACACCTTGCGCTGAACGTGGCAGCATACGGCTACGCCGTCTGCTGTCGGACCCGCGTGCGGTTGAGGTGTTGGCGTTCCATGCTCCGCTGGCTGTTGGGTGTGCAGTGTTTGGGTGCTACCTATGTTGGAGTCACACATGGGACCGCCCATACAGTACACATTACGGGCGGCCATGTTTGTGTGCCATCCATTTCACTGTGTGTGCAGGTAGGGAGGTGTCAGTCCATGGGGCCTACGCTGTCAGAGTATGTGCTATACGTTCCCTCTTTGCCAAGGCATAGGCATATTGGGTACGCCTCCGTCTGCCTACTGGGGCTGGCACAGTGTGTTCATGGCGCTGAGCGCCCTGTGCCTGTGCTTGCCTTGGCAGTTGTGGCGGGCTTGGTGGCCCTACACCATTATGTCCCTGCAGCAGCTGTTTCCGCAGGATCATATTATGTAGCATAGCACATACTATGAATATGTGGGCACATGTGCCTGGAGAGTACTGCAAGGCTCCACGGATGTATCCAAGCACCGGAACCGTGATTTCAACATCCCAAACACACGCTCTATGATTATTCTGGTTTGTGCGTGTGCCTCATTATGGCGTTCTTGCATGTGTGTGTGTGCATTTCTGATGGGTGTCATCATCCACGGCTCCAGTGCGTAGCCAGCATCCCCACAAGGTGACCTTGTGTGATGTCCCCTGGCGAATACCTGATACAGCTGTGAGGCATGCCAGATATGGGAGTCGTGGTAGCTTCCAGGGCTGCCAGCACACACATCCATGATAATGCCCTGCGCATTGCACACGACCTGGCAATTGATGGAGGAATCCCTTGCGGTTTATGTAGCGTCTACCCTGCTCCCGGTGGTGACTTGATTTCTATGTGCGTACAGTCTATCGCACCCAGTACCTCCGGTATTGTGCCACACGGTGGAAGTGGCGCATATTGCTAGCCAACTCCTCCTGAGATCTGGGGAAGTATATATACTCATGGGCATGTCGTAACATGGCATCCAGAAACTGGTGTAGTACCCTGGATGCTGATGCCTGTGAGATGCCCATTATATCCCCGGTTGGCCTTTGAAAGGTACCTGTTGCCAGTATTCGCAAGCTTACACATACCTTTGTGTCCACTGGGATGGGCTCCCCTCTGTTGTCTCTTGTTCTCAGGCATGGCCGGCACAGCTCCGCTATTTGCTGTAACGTGTCCCTGTCCACCCTGTAACGCTCTACTATTTCCAGGTCTTGCAGCCCCTGGTAGGTCACCCTTGGTCTGAACACTCTCCTTCTCCTCTGAGGCCTACGGTAGTTGTCGGCACCCTCCTCCGCAACTCCGTCTGTCTCTAACACATGCCGATGCATCACAGCCACGGCAGCACCCAACATATACATTTTAAAAGTTCCCGTGTGTTTACACCGTAAAGGCAGCGTTTGGGAATCTGGCGCTGTGTGTTGTGTGCATTCCCACTTTATAGTGTTGTGCTGTACACCTGGTGATGTCATTGGGTGTGTCTGTGCTGCCGTATCTGTGGGTTATCTTCCGTGTTTTACCGTTGGCACTGCAACGCTGTTGCCTTTGGTGTTACATTACACTTGCCTGCATTGGTTTAGCTTTACACCTTACTTTACTGTTTCTGCACGTTGCACCTACTATTTCCTGGAGTGCATCCTGCAGGCACATGGCATCTCATGCATTTTGTCTGCCGCCCGTTATGCTAACTCTCTACTTGGCTGTGCTGTATCGGTTCTTCGCTCTTTGCAATTCTGCAACATCCACTACTTTCTTTGCATTCATATGCCTCCCCTTTCCCGTTTTGCGGATTCTGCATGCAGAGTTGTCAGCTGCCGCCGATTGCCCTTCGTGGGTTGATTGGTGTTAATTGCTCATTACGACTCCAATTACACTGCTTCCGCATTTCCTCATATTCTCCGCATCACCTTCCTGTATCCGTGGTTGTTGACGGGGCGGCCGTCACATGACTGGTTTGGGGAACGTAGTCTTCCTCGTGCACATGCATCTGTGCGCGCATTGTGTACTCTCAGCGCATCTATTTCCTCACGCCGGTCCTGATGCTGTGATGTGCATTGTACAGCCCATGTTTGCTGGGCTCCAATGTGCTTCCTCCTACAGTGGCACACCCCTCTGCGATTGACATGTATTCCCTCTAGGCCACTCCTCGGTGTATTACCACTGCGCCGTTTGGTGCAGCCTTACGCCAGCGGGGGTTTTGCGATTCAGTATTATCTGCCTCATTTGCATGGCATTGACTACTAATACATGGTTACGGCGCCGGACACCGCCGCCACTCCTTGGCAACCCTTGGGCTGTGGTTGTGGCTTTCCATGCATACTATGGTCTATTGTGGCTGTGATGCTGATGTGTCTTATACTGCTCTTTTATGACATTGTCATATTATTTCATTGTTCCTCACCTTCCGCGGACATGTCCTGGGGTTCTGCTGTGGATTTGCGCATAACATTTATGTCGTTATTTACATTTTCTGCATGTTTTCTTTTGACATTCTCGGTGTCTTTCCCCATTGCCATGTTGCACCAGTATGACACCTGACGTTGGCAGCCTTCCGTTACTCCTATGTCATGTTTGGATATATGTAAACCGTTTTTTTTTTGGTTTACATTGCCGTGCTGTTATGCTACGCCTGCGCCACTTCGTGAATCGCTACTTGCCTTCATTTGCATGGTGCAACACCGCACATGGGGTGTTTAACATACCTACGCCGGAGGCGGCGCAACTCAGGCGTACGCCGGTGGTGCACGTGGGATTGGATCATACCTGAATCGCTCGGCGGCCATGTCTGGCGTTGTGGCGCCTACGCCATGCGTGCGCCTGGCGCAAGGTTCATGAATCCCGGGGACAATTTATCATTAGCTGTGTGTAAATTAGATTTTTGAAGGGGGTCAAGTTTAGTGTATTTCTGATTGCTTCATACTTAGATTTGCTAGAGATTTCATCCTGTATTGAATCCCAGTATTTGGAAAATAAAAGTGAATGACTATGCATAATGGACGACACAAGTTTATAAGTATGTGAGATCATTTTGTTTTTTAGGGAGAGCAAATTGATGACTGATTGTGTTAATTGAATATCTTGTTCCATAACTCTGTATTTAAGGAATTTTTGTTTTATAAGTGAGCTGAGTTGTTTTAAAATAGGGTCATATTTATTAGGAGCCCCAAATAAAGTTTTAACTTCTGCTGCATTTTTTGTACTATAAAAATGCCAGACTGTAGTCTTCTTGATAATAGGAAAGTTAGATAGGTCAATCATTTTATTATTGATTTTTAAATTTGTATTCAGATGTATGGGTTGAAGAATAAGGATTGTATTTTGCAAATTAAGGGATTTCATCAGATCATGAAAAATAAGAATTTTGTTTTTTAAAAGAGGCAAAAACCTAATGTTAAATTCACCAACAGGTATGAGAAAGGGGATAGATTGAGGATTAATTTTGAATGAACGTATATAGTTATACCAGATCTTGACCCATATTGGAGACCAAGATTCGTCATACGGATCATAACTGGCTATTTTTATTAACCGACTTGTGGTAATTATTTGATAATGTTGTTGTTGTCTTTTGGCTTTTCCCAGTTAGGGGTCGCCACAGCAGAACTCCAGTCCACTAATGATTGGCAGTAGATTTTGATGAACAACGAGGTGCCAGCTTGACGTTCAACTTTCAACAAAGGCACGCCCATTTACGCATATCTTTTGAACGCCCACCCAACCGCGGGGGGGGGACATGCAGATTCCACACAGAAGGCACTCCAGCCGAGAATCGAACGGGAGAACCTCTTGCTGTGAGGCAACAACGCTAGACTGAAATCTGGAAGACTTAATCCACCCTTAGCTTTTGGGATAGTTAATTTCCTATATGCTATTCTGGTTGATTGAGGGAACCATAAGAATTTAGAAATTGTGGTCTCCATTTTACGAAAGACGTTTTTTGGAATATTAAGAAAAACAGAGTTTACAAGGAAAAGAATTCTAGGTAGAATATTCATCTTGATAATAACAAATTTTGATAACAGTGAAAGGTTAATATTTTTCCATCTGGTTAGAACATTGTTTATTTGATCCCAAACTTTATAAAGATTAGTTTTCGTAAGTTCTTGATGAGAGTGCGTGAAGTTTATACCCAGAAACTTTATTGAATATTTAAGAGGTATGTCAGAAAGGGGGAAGTAGTATTCTAAATGCTTCTTAGGATTCAAAGGAAAACAGGATGATTTGGTGGGGGTTAAGCTTATATTTAGCAACTTTAGAAAAGAGATCAATAGAGTTTTGAATTTTCTGGAGGTCTGTGTTAGGAAGCTCAAAGTAAATGTTAAGGTCATCTGCAAACACCGAGTACTTTATCTTGATGTTATAGATTTTTGGGATATGATGATAAGTCATCTGTTTGATCCAGATAAGAAAAGGTTCAAGATACAAGTTAAAAAGATAGGGTGATAGTGGACACCCCTGTCTGGTGCCATTTGTAATTTTAATAGGATTTGATAATGTTTTATTTATATAAGGGGAAGTAGAGGCAGTTTTATACATCATCCTAATAGTATTAATGACCATATCTGGGAAATTAAAGTATTCCATTGTTACATATAAGAAGTTGAGATACACATTATCAAAGGCCTTAGTTGCATCTAATGTTAAAGTGTATCTTGGTGATTATGCTTTTCAGGGAACATTAACAATGTATGCAAAGTGAGAGTATTATCACAAAGTTGTCTTTGCTTTATAAAACCCAATTGCTCTGGAGAAATAATTGACGCCATCACTTTCTGAATTCTATTTGCAAAAATGGTACATAAAATTTTCATATACATCAGTTTGAAATATTCTCTGCTTAAAAAACTCAGCTTTGGCCGGCTAAGATCTAGCTGTATTCAACTGGACGTATAAGAGAATTTAAGTACCTTTATCTGTACTTTTTTTCAAATAATGCAGAATTTAAATTGATTTAACTGTGTTGCATGATTATTAACTGAACTGGAAGTTTTGACTCTGTTCTTCAGTTAGTTTTCCCACCCACCCTCCCTGTTTCTGTTTTGTTGTTAATCTTAGTGGCTTTCAAACTGCCTGCCCCTCTTTTAAATTTGTGTTTGGATACTCCTTCTGGGCCCATCTTATTTGCTCACTCAACTGAGTGCAGTGAGATCATATTCTGATTTCAGGCACTCCTACTGTGTACAAAGAGAGCATCTGGGAAAGAGAACAAAAAAAAAAAATTTTTTAAGCTTGTTTCCTGCCTTTTCTGTTAAGTGGTCGAGACTGTTTGTAGGCTTCTGAGCCCCCAAGCCCTTCTGTGTTGGAGGGAAGCCTTCTAGCTTAGTTTTGTTTCTTATAACTAGCCAGTTTTCGAGTTTCAGCACTCAAATCTGTTTCTTTGAACTCAGCACTTGTTCAGAACTCATTGTAAGCACTACATAAGCTGCAAATTACTACAACACTCAACTTTCCTCACTTGTCTAGTGGAAAGCAATTTTAAGTACTTAATAAATAAGCACTTATCCAGGCATGTCTAAGGGTCAGCACCCAGTGATTTCTCCTGTCTACCTGATGAATCTGCGCATCTTGGGGCAATGCAGCAATTGCCTCGTGTACACAGACAACCCTCTCCTCCTACCACCCAACACTACAACCTGTGAGAGATGCACTTATATAGCCAAACTGGAAGCAAAGCTCTCTTCACCCAAGACTAGACTAGACAGTCAAGAGGAGAAGGTAAAGACTTGTACCACACCACACTCATCACATAGTCCCTCAAAACCTACACCACAAAAATACACACATAGAAACACAAAACACACACACCTACATTTGTGGAGGCTCTCAATAAAAACCTGCTCAAGCATCAGGGACATCCAAAGCATAAACGCAAGCAAACTCCACCACCCAACACAACCCAAATGACACATAGCCCACAAACGCAGTGTGCCACTCAACCACAGCCCATAAGTCATAACAATGTACCCAACACTCTAGTCATAGGTGAATCTATAGTCAGGCACACTGATGTTCCACTCACTAGACTAAACAAGGGAAATGTTACTGTCAGCTGCTTGTCAGGTGTCAGGATCCACCACATAACGCATGCACTCAGGTCACTCTACAGTAAGTACAAATATGACACTGTCATTTTCCATGTTGGTGTGAATGACCTGAGTCGTACCTCCCTGGACTACATGAAAAGAGACATGGAAGAGCTCTCTGATCTTGTATCCCAGGCAGGTATGACCCTAACCCTGAGTAGCATCCTGCCATCACCCAGAATGATACCACAGTACAAGGACAAAATGATTGACTTCAACAGTTGGCTAAGCTTCTGGTGTCATTCTAAGGGGATCCAGTATTTATCTGTCTGGAACGACATGATCGACAGTCCATGATGCTTTGCCAGAGATGGCCTGCACCTGTCGCCCTTAGGATTCCGGATACTGGCTAAGGCACTTGCCACCACTATAGTGCCTTTTTTAGGCAAGGTTCAAATGACAAATTCACCACCGTAACAGGTACAAGCAAGCAAAATCTGAGGGTAATGCTACTCAATGTTAGAAGTCTAAACCTCAAAATGCACTCACTCGAGGCACTCCTTAAAATGGAGAACATTGACATCTGTGCAGTGACAGAGACCTGGTTCAAAGCTCCAGACAGCACCCCTGCATTACCAGGCTTCAATTCATACCACACCTTTCGGCCACCTAACCCAGAAAGAAGCACTGAAGGCAGAGGCATGTCCATATTCATTAAGGATATCCACACCTCCAGGCTAGTTGCACAGCATAATGCATCCGAGATTATCCAAGTGCAACTAACTCTGGGCAAGACCACAATCCAAATTGTAGCTTGCTACAGACCCCCCCCCACCATGCCCCAGGATTCACACTCCTCATTTCTTGATACACTGGAAAGTATTAGGGTACAACCCAACACCCTAATAATGGGTGATTTCAACTACCCCACTATTAACTGGGAAAACTACTCATGTACCAACTCTTTTGCTCAACGTTTTCTAGAATTCATAAATTCCAATGCCTTGGATCAACTTATTCACACCCCCACCAGGGGCAACAATATCCCAGACCTGGTCATTACCAACATGGGAAACCGGTGTTCCACACCAGAGGTCAATTCCTCATTGTTCAGATCCGACCACAAGCTAATCAGCCTAGACATCCACATCCCACCTCCACCCCCAATTAGGGAAACCATCGTAAAAAACTTCTCCAAAGCCAACTTCACACTTTTTAAGACAGAAGTGGCAAACTTCATGACACCCATGCAGATGGACAATAGAGGTATGACTGCCAAATCCTACACAAATGCACTTTATAAGCACTTACACAAGTGCATGGATCATGCTATCCCTAATAGAACCAAGATGTTATCCTCCAAAAAAAGGAAGCCAATCTGGTGGTCCTCTGCCATAAACAAACTCTACAACAGAAGAAAGAAACTGTTGCAAAAAAGAGTAAAATCCCATGACTGGAGGAACTCCCTGGTCAACCTCAGTAAGAAGCTGAGATCCCTCATAAAATCCTTCAAAGCTAGTTACAAAAACAAAATTGCCACTGACTCTAAAGACAACCACAAAGCATTCTATAGCTATGTCAAGAATCTAAATGGGAACACTCAGATCTGCTTTGAGTTACAGTACAAATGGCACTAAATATACAGAACCAACTGATATTGCCAACATCCTAGCAGATAGGTTCAGTGCTAACTTTACCCCCCTCTCACCCCCTAGAGGGCCCATCTCTATACCGGAAGAATGCAAAGTTCCTATAATCATGGCTGCACAGGTAAAAAACACACTCTCCAAAGCCAAGAACACAGCATCCATGGGACCTGACAATATCCCAGGTTGCGTTCTACACAAACTCCAGAATGAACTGGCATCCTACCTAAGTACCATGTTCAATCATAGCCTCACCTCAGGCTTTGTACCCACTGAATGGCGCACCGCAACGGTTATCCCACTCCACAAAGGGGGAGCCATGACGGACCCCGGGAACTACTGCCCCATTAGCCTGATGAGCCTGGTCTGCAAGGCCATGGAATGTATCATCATGGAACTCATAAACAAAGACATTAGTAATCTCCAAACTCTGGACCCTACCCAGTTTGGATTTGTAAAAGGCAGATCATGTCTCCTAAACCTAATTGACTTCTTTGAAGCAGTCAACAAAGCCATAGATGAGGGTAAAATGGTTCACACAGCTTATCTAGATCTCGCCAAGGCTTTCGACACCATCCCCCCACTCTGGAATTATAGATAAGCTCACTAAACTAGGTATAAATCCCTATGTCACAAGATGGGTTGCCAACTGGCTCATGGACAGAACCCACACTGTGAAAGTAGCAGATTCCAAATCCGACATCAGACCAGTGACAAGTGGAGTACCACAGGGTTCAGTCCTGGGTCCTCTCCTGTTTGGTATCTACTTCTCTGAAGTGCAGGCCAACACAGAAGGTCTTTGGCTAACAAAGTTTGCAGGTGACTTCAAACTAGGAGCCATAATCGAAACTCCTAATGATATGGACAAACTACAAAAGGGCCTCACTGAGACAGATACCTGGTGTCAAAGCCATGGCCTTCAGCTCAATGCCAAAAAGTGTATTGTCATCCCCTTTCATAAACACTCTGTACCCATGAACTACCACATAGCTGGTAGTCTACTTAATGCCGAAAATGTGATAAGCGACCTTGGGACAGAGGTGGACAGTAGCCTCTCCTTTGATAATCACATCGCCACAGTGGTCAGGAAATCCTTCTATGTGGCTCATCTCATCACAAAAGGATTCTCATCCAGAAAAAAAGAGGTCATTGTTCCCCTCTACTCATCACTCATTAGACCCATGATAGAGTACAACACCCCTTTTGGTATGTACCTCACAAGACATCTACAACAACTGGAAAGACCACAGAAATACCTCACAAAGAGGATTACTGGCCTCAAACAGATGCCCTATGCAGACCGTCTCAAAAAACTACAGCTTTACTCCATCGCATATCACCTACTCAGGGGTGATCTCTGCCTAACATACAAAGCTATGTCAAACCCAGTTCTGTTGGACATGCTCCACTTAAACAAATCCCAATCCCTCCGAGCTACACGCTCTAGGGACCTAAACCTTGTCACCACAATAAACAGAACATGCTGGAGGGATAGATTCCTGTCCCAGAGACTTCCCATACTCTGGAACAAACTACCTATCTATGTCAAACAGAGCTCCAAATTAGCACTCTTCAAGAAAAATCTTGATGATTGGATGGGAAATGGGAAATTCACCTCGGGGATCACTTCTGTGGCTCTGTTCGACAGGGGCACAGGAAAATAATTTTCTTGGGTGGTGAAAGCCAGGGTACATTTTTTGGCTAGGCTTGTATGGGCCCTAGGGCCGATAGCCTAGTACCTACCTATGAACCTATGAACCTATATCTACATTTATAAGGGCAAAAGGCCTATAGTTAAGAGGGTTTGATTTGTCAGAGTTTGGTTTCCGGATGAAAATAGTTTTGGAATTATTCATATACTTGTCTGTAATCCCTTCTGATATGATATGATTATACATGCTAAGTAGGATTTTTGTAAGATTACTGCAGAAAATTTTGTAAAATTCACCTGTAAATCCATCAGGCCTGGCGCTTTATTAGGTTTCAGTTTTTTTAATAGAGGCAGTTATTTCATTTAGTGTTATAGGGGCTTTTAACTGGGTAATTTGTATGGAAGATAGTTTTGGGACATTAAGCTTATTGAGGAATTCTATGTATTGTTCTTTTTGGAATTGAGTTTTGGGATTGTAGATTTCCGTGTAAATATCTACAAATGAATTTACAATGTCACTATTTCTATACAAGATTTTCCTTTCTTTTTTCTGCTTTTCATTTCTTTTGTTTGCTGGGCTGTTTCTATACTCCATATCCTAGAATTCAACGAAAACATTGGCTGATGATGTCACAAGGTCAGAGAGCATGGCAAAAGTAGTAAAGAAGCAAAGCATTACTGGAAAAGCTAAAAATCATGACATGCATCATATTTATGAAGAAATGGACTGTATTTTTACAGTTTGGGTTCTGTGTGATGCTGAAAATGTAAGAACATTGAAGGATTTCATTCAGTGTAATGTTAGTAACATTATTATTTAATTAAAAAAGCATTATGTCAGTGTGTGCTATATTTAGTTAAGGAATGTTTTATATATATATATATATATATATCTAGTTTATTATGATGCCTGCCAAATATTAATTGATTAGTATTTAGTTTTATATTGTAGTATTAGTTAAATTGCTAATATGGTAACTAAGTATTAATTTAATTGTGTCTAAAATCTAATACTGCAGCTAAATAAGTGATCTGTATCTTATAGGGGTGAAGTGTATAGTTATGTGTTCTATAAGCTTTATAAGTCTCAGGTATCTGCAAATGATATCCAAAGCTCAGATGATTACTTTGTTTGGGTCAATAAATGGTCTTTCTGTTTATTTTAGATGCGTGTTTATTTTAGGTGTGTGATTTTGATTTTCAATAATAGATTTTAAAATAATATTTATAGATATGCCATTACCCTCGGAATGCCAAGTATAGTTACACTTGCCTGCTTACTGTCTGTGATAAGATATAGTATAGGGAGTTAGTTCTAAACTAATGTGTACAGTCATAATAATATATATCAATCCAACCTTATGCACCTGTAAGCATAACTAATTCCATGTTATGATCTGCTAAAATGATATATATATTAAGTCTTTTAGAAAGTATGATTCTTATACTCTTTTATTAACTATTCTAAGCATCTTTTTGCCTTTACATGTACATTTTAGATTTCTATGTTAGTGTTAAATAGTTTTTGGAGTGGTATGAGGGTGTAGTTGTGAATGCTGGGTGACACTTGGACTATCGAGGTTAGTATTTATGTCTCCCTGTTGCATACCTGTAACATTTATTTTATACAAAAATGTTTAACAACAGTATATTTGTATCTTTTACATTTGAAAATAAAATCATATCAGGGAGAAGGGTGGTTAGGCATGGGTTGTAAAGTTAGGAGCATGGATGTCAGAACATCAGTTTTGAGTACAGTTTATTTTTTATGTGTTAGAAAAGGACCTATCATTATATGGACCGTTCCTGTTGAAACTAGTATTTATGTTGACCCTATTTTGTTTTTATTGTTATTTTTTTGAATTTATAGTTAGATGATTAGGGTGAATTCATGGAATGTAAATGGTCTTCAGGGCATTAAAAAAAAAAGCTGGTTATACACCTGATTTATCAAGACAAATCAGACATTATTTTTTTACAAGAGACGCATATGACAAATGACCAATGGGACAATATTAAAAAAAGAAATTGGATTAGATGGATTATATCAGCAGGGTGCAGCCTTGTATTAAAAGGTACAGCTATTTTAATTAAAAAGTCTTTCCCTGGAGAAGTGCTTGATACTAAATTTGATTAGAATAGAAGATGATGTTTATTCACTTGCTCATACCCACAAGTTAAGTCCCTGATTTTGGTTTTGAATGTGTATCGTCCATGTTTAAACTAAGATTTGTTCATCCAGGAAATACATAATCTTCTACTTCCATACCATGATCATTTCTTCATTATTGGTGGTGACTGGAACGCTCTTATTGATCCATCAAATGATAGCTCGAATAAGAACAGAAAACAGCCCACCCAAATAACTGTTTCTATTCAAGATTTGATGAATCGTTTTAATTTAGTTGACCCTTTTTTAATATCTGATATTGACAGGTAGTCTAATAAATTCACTTTCTATTCAGCCTCATATAAGGTTTGGTCTAGGATTTATTATTACCTGATCTCAGATGCTTTCTCGACTTTGTTGTGTCTTTCGACTTTTAGGGGTCACCACAGTGGAACTCCGGTCCGCTAATGCTTTCTCAACTAAAATTGTTAATTTTGCTCATGAGGCCAGATCTATATCTGATCATTCTAATATATCACTTGGCATTAACCCTAACCAAAAATGGAATGGAATGGGGTGTGGGAGCATAGCCCAGCTTATATGTTATACATTTTAAAACATACATATGGATGCTTATAACTGCAATGAATAACTCTCTGCAGAAGACAGTATATACCTAAACTATGTGGCGGGCTATGCCCCTAACACCCCCCAATGTGGGGGGCTGTACCCCCCACCTTCCCTAACTATATATACTAACTCCAGGATCGCACTGCAGTGGGTAAAAGGGCATATACCTTTTACTTTAATGTGTCAGTGTGTTATGAGTTTCAGTCAAATGAGTTTTCAGTGTTTTGAACTTTTGATGTTCTGGACTCAGTCAAATGAATTTCAGTCATATGAAATGTTGATCATGTGTAGTAGACCCATATATATATATATATATATATATATATATATATATATATATATATATATATATATATGTGTGTGTGTGTGTTGTGTATGTGTGTGATTTGTGTGTGTGTGTGTGTGTGTGTGTGTGTGTGTGTGTGTGTGTGTGTGTGTGTGTGTGTGTGTGTGTGTGTGTGTGTGTGTGTGTGTGTGTGTGTGTGTGTGTGTGTGTGTGTGTATGTATAAAGTTACTCTAAGGCAAAGAAGGTAGTATTAGTAATGTAGTTAGGATGGAGGAAAGAGGGAACTGCTCCAGGTGCAAATTGTTAGGGGGGCATGATTGGCCATCCAATATGTCATCCTGATTCCCATTTGCTCTTTAGTGCAATACCAGCTTTTGAAATGAGTCTTCCATTTATCATCACACCTAAGTGCTGTAGAACTCCATGTTTGGTCTAAACTGTAGCAGCTGCCCTCTACATTGTAACAAGCAGTTTGCTACAGCTTAAAAATATATATATTTTTAACTGAAACTGGAGCACTAAAGTGTTCTGTGCAGAGTATAAACTGCAGCAACTGCTTGCTCCATTTGTAGAAAGAAGTTTCCTAGAGTTCAGAAGAGAAATTATTTATTTTCTTTTTTTAATGAAAATGAGATGAAGAAGTGCCAGGGCCATACCTCTCAACTGTCCAGAGTTTCTCCGAATGCTCAGATTTTTGCTGTCTTTTGACATTAAGATTCATGTGAATGTGAGGAGTGGGTTGAGGGAGCCTTTCAGTCTTTGCAGTGGAGGTTAACAAGTTCTAGTTATACTTCTTGAACTGGTCTATGCTTTTGATAATGAAAACCATGAGATGATGTGCTTAAAACTGTGCAGTATGGCTGAAAACACTCAGAATATCATTGGATATTCCAGAAGTTGTTGGAGTGAAACAAAAATATATCTTGGCACCAAAACTGCAAGATCAATGATTTCTGTGCTAGATTATAAAAATGTTTCAGACATACCTGTTTAAATGTCATAAGTTCTGCTGCTAATGAATAAAGAGACAAAGTAAATCCTGAGGATAAAATAAAGCTTCCCTGATGTATAAAAATCAAAGAAGATATATTATACCTGTATGTTGTTGACAGTGGAAAGCCACTCTCTTTCAGAAGGAAATTGATCAGGAAGGCTGAACCTCTTTGATCTTCTATAAGTAAACTGCAAGTGGCATGTAAGAAGGAAAAGACTGCTGCTACAGCTGAATATCTGCCAAATCATTAAGCAGACACTAAACCTGTAGTATCTTCTTTACTATAATATATTCTGATTTATTTATAATTTTACAACTTATCCAAAAAGCAGTACCATGTTTTTGTACACATACAGATGAAGAGATAGTCAATGCCAATGTAAAATTTTCTGTCAATAGTTCTACATTCTGTTGTATGTTTATTTGTATTGTCTATTCTGTCTGGCCTGGGCCATGAGTGAAAAGTGTCCCTGGACCAGTTCACCTACACAGTTAGCAAATGTTAAATAAATACAATAAATAAAAAATAAACATCCATAACCAAGAACCCTTAATCAAATACAGATAAAAGGATTCAAGCAGGGTAAAAATCAAATTAGTTCTAGATAATGCTACGACTGCAAATTATGTGAATTTCAACACATTTAGGTGAACTTGTTTTTTCCATTCTATGGCATACCTCTCAACCTCTTAGCCCAAGAAATCTGGAAGAAGCCAAAGAAAATGGGAAGTCAAAGGCAGATTTTTAAATATTGCTCTTATAAACTTAGAAAGCTGATAGAGTAAAGGGTTTAACATTAGCATGCACTTTTCCAATGGACATGAAGTCTGAAACTCAAATGTCTGTCATTATTTTGTAATGTCTGTCCAAAACTGTTTGCCAGAAAACCACAACTTTTATGAGAAACTGAGTAAAAATATCAGACAACATTTTGGGTGTTCCATGGAAATTTGGACA
Organism: Protopterus annectens; assembly: GCF_019279795.1. Lineage (NCBI taxonomy): Eukaryota > Metazoa > Chordata > Ceratodontiformes > Protopteridae > Protopterus > Protopterus annectens. The sequence goes on along the minus strand of NC_056737.1, from coordinate 1,691,971,957 downwards.
GTTAAGCGATATGCCCCCAGATTCACAAATCCTCCGTGTAAGACTAAATAAGTCTTACTCGGAGACTGCATTTGAATGGTATGACGTCAGTGTGCCATGAATATTCATGAGGGCATGCTGACTCCACTCCAAGTCTAACATGGACCGTGCAGGAAAGCAGGGGGCATGTCCAACTGCCGAGCAGTCTAAAGGTCCACCTCCTGCAAGTGTCTGAAATGTAAAATGTCAACACACAAGAGCGAGTCTGCTCAATTGTCCATATACCCAACACCACACTCCCTGACATTGTAAACCCCCAGCACAGTTATAAAAAGTAAAACATTAAATTTTTTTTTTCTAATTCCCAATATAGCTGCCCATATTTGTGTGTGTGTGCGCGGGTGTGCCCATTGCTTAGCTGCAGTTAGCAATCACGACATAAAAGAGCATAATATCGAATGTTTATGCAAATTACGCCAAATAGCAATAGCGTAGTGGTAGACCGTTCACACGAAGAAGAGGCATTCACGGTTCGAGTCCCACCACTCCCCTTCCTATTTTATGTTCTAAATTAGTATATGAAATAATTCCTGACATATATGATTAAACTTTTACGAAAAAGCATTGAAATGGCCTATGTATCAGTGAACAAAATGTATATTTATAAAGAAACCTGACATATAATTGCCCGCAGTTAAGCAATGCTTTACCCAGCACAATATAGTTGCCCGTAGTTAAGCAACACTTTACCTAGCGCAATATAGTTGCCCGTAGTTAAGCAGCACTTTACCCAGCGTAATGTAGTTGCCCATAGTTAAATAGCGCTTTACCCAGCGCAATCGGTTTGTGCGGAGGTGTGCACCATGCCAACCAGTGCACTGTTGGGCAACATGGAGCAACATAGAACAAAGTTGCTTAAACACAACCACACCCCCTAGCCTGTCTGGACAGTAGTAAAATAAAAAGCAATGACAAGGTTCGAACTCAGAACACTGTGCACCATAATCAAAGTACTGAACCATTAAGCCACAACAGCTTAGAATAAATAGCCACTGTTAACATACATATACTTATAAATGACAGATTAACCATTGCTAAGCAGGTCTGCAGTCAGCCGAGAATTTTCAAAAATGGCCAATCACATAAAGTGTGGGAAATGCGGCATATTTAAGCCCGTAGGTGGGAATACTCACCATAACTGATTGTAGCTCCCATCTGCAATTAGAATGGCTGGTGCTGGAGAGGGTACATGCTTTAGATCACAACTCTGGGGCATCTAGGAGTCGAAATACATGGTTTGGCTCCTTGTCCACCATCATGAGTTAAGACTCCTGCAGGGCCAGTTCCAAGGGACAGAGTACAAAGCAGAGGCTAGGAACCGGTTAGCTCATGACCTCACCAGTATCACAGGCATTCCTCAGACTGGTGAGTAGGTCCGTCACCATCATGCAGACCTGAAGAGATGGAAGCAGGACCTACTGAAGCAATGGATACAGGAGGCCCGTGGGATGCAAGATGCCCCACAACTGAGTAGGTAGCCATGGAATGCAGTATGTACAACATGCTAATTTATTCTATATAATGGATAGGTATGTCTCAATATCCCTTCATTTACTTCACAGCTGCAGGTGTCTGTGCTGCAAATCAGCAAGCCTATGCAGATAGGCTGTTAAGGCTGTGCCACCAGGCAGGTTAGTAATTATTCTGCATGTATTGTTATATAAAATTGGTGAGAGAGCCTGAAAGAAAGTGTTGTAGTCCAATAACACAGCCATATAATGCCCTGAATAATTCCTCTGCATGTACTGTTATATAAAATAAGTCAGAGAGCCAGAAAAATAGTGTAGTAACCCATTAAGAAATGTAAAATATGTCCGGAATAGTATCTCTGCATGTACTGTCATATAAAATAAGTGAGCAAGCCTGAAAAAGAGTGTTCTAACCTATTAATAAAGGTATAATATGTCTTGAATATGTCTGCCATATGCACTGTAATATCAAATAAAGGAGAGAGCCTGTGGAAAAGTGTGTAATGTAATTAATAAAGGTATAAAACCTGGAGTGTGTCTGTGTCACTTACTTTGAAATATTGTTGTACCCTTGCATTATACAAATAGTATTGTTTTAATAAGTGCTGTCAACCCACAGTTGGGCAGTCCCATCTAAAGTGGTTGATGGAAGAGCCAGTAGCCGTGAAGCATATATACAGTCCTCAACAGTCAGTTACTGGCTGGCATGCATAAGTAAATCTGGCACACGAGTAGCTCGTTAATTTGTTCCCCAGAAATGTGAGTGTGCTACACGAAATGCAGGGTTCTGTAAAAATTTAACAGAAAATGTCATGTGAACACATCCAGATATGTAGATAAAGAAATATAAATAAAATCAATAAATATGTGGCAGTAACATCTGCATCTTGGACAGTTAGTATGTCAGATGTAGGTCAGGTATATCATGAACTAGCCAAACCCATTACACAACCTAATGCATGTTGGCAAGTGTAATAATACATGTAGGGGATATACACCTGCAGTCAATAGGAATGTAGTGTAGACTAAAAGTACTTATAAGATGTTAATTGAGGTTTCTTTCTACACCCTACTGTATGTGCATAAACAATGCAATTCAACACCTCAATGGGTATGTGTAACCTCAAAACATTTGTTGGGACATATGTCCTATTGTTCTATAAATATCTGCATTCACTTTGATGCATGTGCCCTGTTCAAACACCACAATCATGGTGGCTTGTTGCCACCAATCATCCCTGCATGCTGTTGGAATGTCCACTGTCGTTCAATATATGCATGTGTTATGCTTGCTGTTCAACTGTTGGAACCCTGGTGTGTTGGGTTAATGGGAATATTACTGCATGCTGTTACAACTAATTTGGAATGCTGTTGTTTATGTTGTAATTAAACACACCTGATCACAGAATGTATGGGAAGGCTGGTCCCAGCGGACCCACCTGTCCCTCCTCAACTGGTGAGTGCACCTGGCACCAGCAGGTCCGGTGCCCAGCCCGGGCTCCCCTCCTCTGTTGGTCCTGTGCCACCTTCGGGTGGAAGCGCTGCAGGGGATGGGGCTCATCCCCCATGCAAGCGTGGGTGGAGAAGGGCCACCTGTCACCCTTCGAAGGGTCCGGGTTGTGGTGCGTAGGGAGATCCAGCGTTCAATCACTGATCCCCTACGCCAGCTCAAGGTGAGAGTGGCGTGTCTCACAGGTGAGCCTGCCCATCCTACGCAGCCCCCAGCACAGCCACCCTCAGGGCTGTGAAGGTGCAGTAGTGACTGTCCATGGGTGGGGATCTCAGTTCCACTGTTACCATCTATGTGCTCATGGGCTTGCGATTTCCAAACATCCGTCCCCGTCAATTGTGTTCACTCACCCGATGTGTCATACACTGCCCCTGTATGCGTCTTGTTTGTCTTGTCTGTTTACCTCCCCAACCTACCTCCCCAAATATACCTACTTCCTCTACCTCACTTTCCACTCTGAACTGAAAAAAAAGGGCAATCTGTACCCACAAAAAAATTACGCCCCATACATAGCTGCCCATTTCGCACACATGTCCACTGGACATGTAAACTGATAGTTATAGTTGGCAGTACAACATATTTTGTTGTCCACACCCCTCTCCCAGGGGTGGAAAGTTTCAAATTTCACTCCAAATTTATTGCATATGCACAGCTGTTGCTGGTAAAGAAATGGGCAGCTATGGGCCTTCACTACACCCGTCCTGCACATCCCGAGCTTGTTTTCCTACTGTCTTTCCCTCTTTGTGCCCCATTTTTCACCACTTTCCTATCTACCCATTTTCTTTTATTTCAAAGAAATTAGCACAGGGGTTAGCGGGAGTAAGCACTTTTAAGAAGTAGTAAGCAGGTTTAAGTGAGTGTGCACATGTGTGTGCTTAGCTAAGCATTGCTAAGCATCGCGCAAACCTGCTTAAAAGTGCCTTAGTTACTCTATGTCAGGTCCCTTGTTCTGTTCAGCAGCAGAGTAAAACACCTCTGTCAGTCTCGAACCCCAAACATTGGACACACTGGACTGCATGAAGTTCCACTAAGCCACAGCAGATGTGCAGTAATTTGGTGCTGAAATAACTATATCATGCATTACAATGAGTGAATGTAAAGGAAAAATAGGAAGGCCATAACACAAAGCTTGTTCTGTGGATCTTTACCAACAATTGTTGTGGAATTGCATTACATGAGTGTGATATGAGAAGTAGCCATTCTAGCAGCAAATAATGTTACAGAGGCACTTTACAACCTCCACACAGTATCATAGCAGGGCAAACACTAGCATATCTGATTAGGGCAGAGGCCATACTTCCTAACTGTGACTACTTTTCAGGGATGTCCCTGATTGTGAAACATATTTTAGCTGTGTCCCTCTGAATCCCTCTGAAAAGTACTGACATCAGTCAGAAAGGTGGGGTATTACACAATGAATACTGATATTAATAACAGTAGACACCGCTTGTACTTCATAAAAGGAGTACTAATCCATATGCACTGCTTCACTCAAGTCTACACATACTGTCGCTATTATGTGTAAGGTGTACCTCACTTTTAACTACCTACCCCTGACTCCATGCAAAGATGTATCTGAGTGTTTCATAGGCCTGGCAGAGGCACAAACACACAGGCATATCAGCTATTCTGCTGTTACACACTCTGCAAATAGCTTTGGTAGGACTTCCACAAGCATACCCTTATGTAGGAGTACAACACAGGAATACCAAAGGATGTAGCCATGTACTGGTAGCAACTGACTGTAACAATGCCATTGTACCAGTGCTGAAAACACCTGTGAGTTGCACAGACAAAGAATAACAGTGTAACATCTGGCTACCATCTGGATAGGTTCACAGTTGGGAACAATGCAGACAGACCACCTGCCTTGATAAACTAACAGATACACACCAATCCTTTAAGTCCAGTAAGAAAACATTCACACAATACATAATGCTCTTTGTATGTCAGCATCCCCCCCCACAATTTAAATATACTTGTGTGTTTAGGGTCTACCAAGGATGTAGGTAGGCATACTCAGTACTGGAATTGTCCAGTTGTCCTGAGAACCTTGTGCTAATGTCAACAATAAAAACGCAAACCCTGCAGAAATGAGTACATTAATATTCACAGTATAACAGTTCACAAACAGTTCATGTGCCAAAAGAATACTTCTCAATAACTACGTTTGCATGGCAGTTAATTATATGAGTAGAAAAGAAACTACATAGTCACATAAATGTTGTGTAAGCATTTATAATTAGTGTTCCAGATACAGACTTGCTGTATCCAGGACTGTTTGTAAGCTTCTGAGCCCCCACAAGCCTTTCTGTGTTGGAGGGAAGCCTTCTAGCTTATCAGTGGGAGTGGTAAGCATTAGGTAACCTGTCTACCACATAAGGAGTGGTTCTGGCCCAGAATTTGTAGTTATTGGCCATTTGGGCGGTCTTCCATCTCTCTCAACTTTCTGATTTGAAGGCCTGCATTTGCACTTGTTTCTGTCCTGTAACTCCTAGGCCCATCTCATTTGCTCACTCAAAAAAAAAAAAAAAAAAAAAAATGTATCTGCTTTTACTGTATTTGTGTTTCTTCCTACTTTATTTTGCTTTTGCATCATCTTAAAAGTACTCAATTGTATTTATTACTGCTTGGTGTAACTCATTATAAGCCTTTTAGTTTAAGCACTTGGGCTTCAGACCAGTTGTTTTATATTAAGAAGGTTTGTGGTCTGCACTGTAGTGGCAGAACAGGTAGCTTACATCCTTCTAAGTTGGGAACTGCTGATTGAGGGCTCAGTGTCTGTTATTCTAAAAGTGCATTAATTCTGGTTTAAGCACTTGGGCTTCAGGCCAGTTATTTTACATAAAGAGGGTTCATGGTCTGCACTCTTGTGGTAGGAGAGGCTGGACTCTACCCTTCTGAGCTGGGAATTTCTGGTTAAAGGCTTATAGTGCCTGCATATTTGAACTGCTTCTTACTGAAATTGGTACACCTTGTTTGCTGTAACATAGACTAGATCCAGGCCTGCTGAATCTAGCTTTGTTTGTATAACTTGAGCACTAATCCAGGCATTCTTTAAAGTATTCAATTGTATTTATTACTGCTTGGTGGTAACTTGATTAAAGTGTAGCTATCATTCTAAGTCTTTTGGATTAAGCACTTGGGCTTCAGACCAGTTGTTTTACATTAGGAAGGTTTGTGGCCTGCACTGTAGTGGCAGGACAGGTAGCTTACATCCTTCTAAGTTGGGAACTGCTGATTGAGGGCTCAGTGTCTGTTATTCTAAAAGTGTATTAGTTCTGGTTTAAGCACTTGGGCTTCAGGCCAGTTATTTTACATTAAGAAGGTTCATGGTCTGCACTGTTGTGGGAGGAGAGGCTGGACTCTGCCCTTCTGAACTGGGAATTTCCGGTTAAAGGCTTATAGTGCCTGCATATTTGAACTGTTTCTTACTGAAAATGGTACACCTTGTTTGCTGTAGCATAGACTAGATCCAGGCCTGCTGAATCTAGCTTTGTTTGTATGCTTGTTGTTTGTTTGCTTGTTATTTCCCTGAAATGCTAATTCCACCTAAAACGCAGCTTTTCAGCGCTTCTGTGGATCCCTAGTGATATCTGCATTGCTTACTGTACTTATTTCCTTGTTTCACTTGAAAGAAAGTTACTGTTTGTCGTTTTTGCATTTAAGTTACGTGTAACACATTGCATTTAAGTTACCTGGCACTTGCTCACTAAAGCAATTATATAAGTTAGCACTTAAAAATTAAAAGCACTACACCCTCACAAACTCCCCTTGAGTGCCTTGTTCCCCATTGGCCCTTTTTTCAATTATAAAAGAATTCCCAATACTATTCTAGCATGTCCAAAGGTCAGTTGTTAATCTCCTCTCCGGTCCAGCTGGTGAATCTGGGAATCTTGAGGCAATGTTACAACTGCCTCATGTACACAGACAACCCTCTCCGCCTCCCAACAAATTCCAACACATGTGAGAGATGCAATCATATAGCCAAACTGGAGACTAAGCTCTCTCAACTCAGTACTGGTGTAACCAGTCAGGAGGAGAAGGAAACCACACTCACTACAATTCCAGTCTCACATAGACCTACCACGACAGCAAACCAAACACATAAACACACAAAAACATACTTGGAGGCTCTAAATAAAAATCTGCCAAAGCAGCAGAGACCTCCAAAGCAGGCACCCAAGCAACCGCTACCCCAAAACAAAACACGTGCAACACATAGCTCACAAAGCCAGTGTGCCGAACAGTCAGAGCTCTTAAGGCTAAACAACACACCTGATACACTTGTAACAGGTGACTCTATCATCAGGCACACTGACGTCCCACTCATCAGGCTGAACAAGAAGAAGGTCACGGTAAGCTGCCTATCGGGCACTAGGATCTGCCACATAACACAAGCACACAGGTCACTCCAAGGCAAGTACAAATATGACTCAGTCATTGTCCATGCTGGTGTGAATGACCCGAGACATACCTCCCTGGACTACATGAAAAGAGACATAGAGGAGCTCTCTGAGCATGTAGCCCAGGCCAGTATGACCCTGACCTTGAGTAGCATCTGACCCTCACCAAGAATGATGCCACAATATGAAGACAAGATGATCAATTTCAATAATTGGCTTAAGTATTGGTGTCATTCAAAGGGGATCCAATGCCTGTCAGCCTGGGATGACATGCGCGACAAGCCACGATGCTTCACTAGGGACGACATGCACCTGTCACCCCTGGGCTTTCGGATATTGGCAAAGGCTCTTATACCCCCATAGTGCCTTTTTTAGGCAAGGCTCAAAAGACAAACCCACCTCCATAAGTATCACAAGGGATAAGAAACTAAGAGTAATGCTACTCAACGCCAGAAGTCTAAACCTCAAGATGCATGCACTCAAAACTCTCCTTAGCATGGAGAACATCAATATCTATGCAGTAACAGAAACCTGGTTCAAGGCTCCCGAGAGCACCCCAGCACTACCAGGTTATACCTCATACCATGCTTTTCGGCCCCAAAACGTGTACTGAACCACAAAAGGAGGGGGAGTATCAATATTCGTCAAAGATACCCACACCTCCAGGTTGGTGGCACAGCACGAAGCATCAGAGACTATCCATGTGCAACTAACAGTGGGTAAAACTGCCTTCCAGTTTATAGCCTGCTACAGACCACCCTCCCAAACCCAGGAATCCCAATCAGCCTTCCTGAGAACACTGGAAAATATGAAGGTCTCTCCAAACACCATTATATTGGGCGACTTCAACTACCCAAACATAGACTGGGAGCATTACTCTAGCTCCAACACCCTAGCCCAAAGGTTCCCAGAATTTATAAACTCAAATGCTATGGAACAACTTGTTACCACACCCACAAGAGGGGAAAACATACTGGACCTGATCATCACCAACATGGGGACTCTATGCTCCAGACCAGAAGTGTATCCCTCACTGGTAAAATCAGACCATAAACTAATCTCACTGGATATTCACTTCCCGACCCCACCCCCTGCCCAGAAAACCACAGTGAAAAACTTCTCTAAAGCAAATTTCACACTCCTCAAAACCGAGGTGGAATCCTTCAAAGCCCCCGGGCCTGTGGAAAATACGGCCCAGACCGCAGAATCCTTTATAAACGCATTCTATGAACACCTTTAGGAATGCATGGATCATGCAATTCCAAATAAAATCAAGACCCAATCCTCCAAAGGCAGACGTCCTGTCTGGTGGACCCCAGCCATAAACAAACTATACAATAGAAGGAGGAAGCTACTACATGATAGAGCAAAATCCCAAAAAGGGAAGGCATCTCTGATCAGTATTAGCAAAATACTACAGGCACTCATAAAATTGTCTAAGGCCAGCTTCGAGAGAAAAATTGCACAGGACACTAAGGATAATCACAAGGTTTTCTTTAGTTATGTTAGGAACCTGGGTGGGAATTCCCAGATATGCTCAGAATTAGTCCAAAATGACAAAAAATACACCAAACCCACAGACATTGCCAACATCCTAGCTCACAGGTTCAGCGAAACCCCCCCCTCCCCACCAAAAGGGCAAATATCTATCCCAGCAGAGTGCTGCTCCCCTGACATCTCAGATGCTCAGGTAAGAGCCGCCCTCTCCAAAGCAAAAAACACAGCATCAATGAGACCAGATGGTGTCCCGGGCTGCGTCCTACATGAACTCCAAGAAGAGCTAAACCCAAACATAAAACTACTGTTCAATCTTAGCCTTACTACAGGATATGTACCCAAAGAGTGGCGTACAGCAACAGTGGTCCCTCTCCACAAAGGTGGTGCCTCAACGGATCCTGGAAACTATCGCCCTATAAGCCTGACTAGCTTGGTCTGCAAAGCTATGGAAAGGATCATCATGGACCTCATAAATAAAGATATTGGGGACCTACAGACACTGGATCCTACACAGTTTGGCTTTGTTAAGGGCAGATCCTGCCTCTTAAACCTGGTTGATTTCTTTGAAACAGTCACCAAGGCCATTGACAGGGAAGGTGGTCCACACAGCCTACCTGGACCTCGCAAAGCCTTCAATACAATACCCCACTCGGGCATTATAGATAAGCTCACCAGCTTAAATATAAACCCCTATGTCACTAGATGGGTTGCAAACTGGCTCAAGGACAGAACCCACATGGTTAGAATTGCTGGAGCCATGTCAGACTCCAAACCAGTTACAAGTGGCGTCCCACAAGGCTCAGTCCTGGGACCTCTCTTGTTCGGTATATATTTCGGCAGTACAGGCCAACACGGAAAGACTGTGGCTGACCAAGTTCGCAGATGACTGCAAACTGGGCGCCATAATCAACTCTCCAGCCGACACAAGCATCCTCCAAAAGGGCCTCATAGAAACAGACAACTGGTGCCAGAGCCATGGCCTCAAGCTAAATGCCAAAAGTGTATAGTCATCCCTTTGGCAAAAACAAAGTGCCCACAAATTACCACATAGGTGGTAATCCATTAAGTACAGAAGAAGTCATTAGGGACCTGGGGACCCAAGTTGATAGCAATCTCGCATTTGACAACCACGTGGCCAAAGTGATTAGAAAAACATTTTATATAGCCCACCTAATCATGAAGGGATTCACATCTAGATCAGGGGATGTCATCGTACCTGTTTACTCATCCCTCATCAGGCCCATAATTGAGTACAATGCCCCTTTCGGGATGTACCTTACCAGACACCTGCAGCAACTGGAAAGACCCCAAAAGTACCTCACCAAGAGGATCAAAGGGCTCAAACACATGCCATATGCTGCCCGGTTAAAGAAACTCCAGCTCTACTCAGTGGCATACCGCCTGCTCAGAGGCGATCTGTGCCTGACGTATAAAGCCATGTCCAACCCGGAATTAATGGACATGCTGCACCTCAGAAAATCCAAATCCCATCGAGCTATGCGCTCAAGAGACTTGAACCTCAGCACTGAAATAAATAGGACATGCTGGAGGGACAGATTCATAACCCAGCGGCTCCCTTCACTCTGGAATAAAATCCCAGTCCAGGTTAGGCAGAATCCCACATTGACTCTCTTCAAGAGGAATCTTGATGAGTGGATGGGAGATCGTAGGTTTACCCCGGCTATCACTTCTGTGTCACTGTTAGACAGAGGCGCAGTATACTAACCTCAAAAAAAGGCATAGCAAAATTAATTTAAAATGGGTGGCGAAAGCCAAACACACTCTGGCTAGGCTTATAAATGCCCTAGGGCAGATAGCCTAGTATGAACCTATGAACCTATGAACAACCTGATTTTAACCAATCGTTAGATGATGTCTTGGGCGGCCACGGTGGTGCAGCGGTTTGCGTTGCTGCCTCACAGCAAGAGGTTCTCTAGTTCGATCCTCGGCTGGGGGGCCTTCTGTGCGGAGTCTGCATGTCCTCCCTGTGGTTGTGTGGATTTACTCCGGGTGCTCCGGTTTCCTCCCACATCCCAAAGCATGATGTAGGTGGATTGGACACTCCAAATTTGCCCTAGGTGTGAGTGTGAGTGTGTGCATGTGCGTGTGTGTATGTGCCTCCTGTGAAAGGTTGGGCGCCGGGCTGGCAACTCGACACTGTAAAACTCCACTGCCATTCATGAGCGTGTGGCGACTCCTAACCTGGAAAAGCCAAAAGAAGAAGTTAGATGATGTCTTGACAACTGACACACAGCTGTAGGATACACAGTAGCATTTGAATCCTTCTGGTACTATACTATACCAGTAACCATTGGTATTGACTGCCACACATTCCTGTGACCACTCCTGTTTGGCATGTGGCCGTCCTAGGTACAAGCAAACACACTAGGAAAATTTTGCATACAATGGCCTACAATGCATTCTCTGGATGAGACACTTATCCACAAGGGCATCATACAGACGGATACCTGTTGACCAACCCATGCTGATGCTGTGAAGCTATAAGCCAACTATAGCATAGTCATCCACATTTACTACTATACATAGTATCCTGACAGTACCACATTGGTAGTAGCCCACAACATGTAGAAGGGGTACCAATGTGTACATACAGCCACATGTGATGTCATCTGTCCTTTGGTATTCACATATCCAAAGTATGCTGATGTCCCTCAGTGTATCACATAAGCAATAAGGGGTCTGTATGCATATCCACGGAGTTGTTGTACACCTATAATGAATGCCAATTATCGACAGACTGTGTTGTGTTTGAACATGTCTGAAATATACCCCAGGCATGAACCCTCACTCACACTATTCTATAAAAACTGTCATGTGTGTGTGTGTGTGTGTGTGTGTGTGTGTGTGTGTGTGTGTGTGTGTGTGTGAGACACAGATGACCTAGGCCACAGATCACTACAGTGGCTGGCCTTGTCACATACATACATATGTGACCTAAGGTCTGAGAAGCAGCAGCACAAACTGTCAATGGTAACAGATGTATTCATGTAGAAAGCAGGCTTCACACCTATGAACTAATTGAAGTCACATGTACATATATGTCTTTGCCACACAGTTACCAACTGAGGTCACATGTACATATATGTATTTGCCACATACCTGAAGTGTGTTTGTTATGTCATATAGTAGTAAAAGCAAAACCCACAACACATTGATCAACAGTGTCACACACACACTCAGCAATTACAGGATTCAAACCCCTATCTAACTATGTTATGATACTAGAGAAATATGCATTACCATGGCACACTATATGCTTTACTAGGAGTTTTCATTTCCACTGCTTTTGTGGGATACTGACATCATCAGCCTTACTGAAGAGGAATTTACCTCTTTTAATGTGTTTTCCCAGTCTTCAGAAAGGGCACTCTTCTCAAAGGAAATCACACTTATCCTCTACAGCTGCAGGATTCAAACCCCTATCTAACTATGTTATGATACTAGAGAGATACGCATTAACACGATGCGCTATATGCTTTGTTGGGAGTTTTTATTTCCATTGCTGTATTTGTGGGATACCAACATCATCAGACTTGCCAAAGAGGAATGTACCTCTTTTAATGTGTTTTCCCAGTCTCCAAAAAGGGCACTCCTTTCAAAGGAAATTGCACCCCCCACACACACACACACCCACCCAGCAATTGTAGGATTTAAACCCCTATCTAACTAGGTTATGACACTAGAGAGACACACATTATCATGATGCGCTATTTGCTTTACTGGGAGCTTTTATTTCCACTGCTGTATTTGTGGGATACTGACATCATCAGACTTGCCAAAGAGGAATTCACCTCAATTAATGTGTTTTCCTAGTCTCCAAAAAAGGGCACTCCTCTCAAAGGAAATCACACACACACAGCAATTGCAGGATTCAAACCCCTATCTAACTATATTACTATACTAGAGAAATAGGCATTAACACAACGCGCTATATGCTTTACTGAGGAATTCTGTTTCCACTGCTGTATTTGTGAGACACTGACATCATCAGACTTGCCAAAGTGGAATCTCCTTCTTTTAATGTGTTCTTAGTCTCCAAAAAAAGGGCATTTCTCTCAAAGGAAATCACACATCCACCCCCCTCCCCCACACATGCACTCAGCAATTGTAGGATTCAAACCCCTACCTAACTATGTTATGATACTAGAGAGATACACATTAACATGACGCACTATATGCTTAACTGGGTGATTTCTTTTCTCCTGCTATATTTGTAGGATGCTGACATCATCAGACTGGACATGGTAATGTGTGTGCACTTTGTTTTATGCAATCTCAGGAATGAACCATGTGGGTCAGCAGGTGTTAACAGCTTGAATAGGACTCCACAATTCTTAGCTTGTGTGATCTATCTGTGGACAAATTGCCATTCCTTCATATGACAATACATATTTATGCACAGATTGTTGATTTTGTGGATACAACATGTGTCTGGGATGTTGATAAAGGGCTATTCAAAGTCTATGTGGGACGTGTGTAACTCCTTTCAGTGATGTATGTCCTGGGTGGCTGCCTTGCAAACAGTCTAGCAGGTTTGGGAACTATGATCTGCCCATGAACATACCAAAGTTGGTAGGGTTGTGTGTTTGTCGGCTTCCAATAGCTCTGTTTATAACTTCAATCATGATGGACTCCATGGCCTTGCAGATCAGATTTCATAGGCTTATAGGACTATAGTTCCCATGGTCTGTTGTGTACCAACACTTGTGGGGTGTGCCATATGTTGCTGTAACACATTCAACAGTTTCAGATCCTGTAGAGAGGGTGAGGCTCAACAGACTGTTAAGGTGCATGGTCTGTTTGTTCTGTAGTTCACTTATGACACATATAGGGAAACAATGTAATCCAATTGATGCCATGTTTTCGGCTTTGGGAGGAGCTGTTTACCCATTCTACATGTGATATCTCCTGGTATGATGAAAGGGCCTTTTGTCAGTAGGAGGTAGGTATGTATGTATGGGCCTGTCTGACAGGATGTTGGCATTGTCAGTCAGGTACAGTTGGCCCTGACTCAGGACATATATGAGTGTACATTGCTGTTTATGACATAGCTGAAGGAGGTGTCATGGTTCTGTCTGGACTCCTTCGCAGATAATCTTTCCAAAACACCGACAAACCTGAGCACTAAATCCCTGTTATACTCTTTTACACACTTAACACCCTACTGATCCTTTGTGATTAGTCAACAGAGTATTTCATCATAATATCCTGGCATGTCCAAAGGTCGGTTTCGTGTGTACTCTCCAGTCCAGCTGGTGAATATTGGAATTTTGACGCAATGTTACAACTGCCTTATGTACACGGACAACCCTCTCCTCCTCCCAACAAACTCAGATATATGTGAGAGATGTAACTATATAGACAAACAGGAGGCTGAGCTCTCTCGACCCATGACTGGCACAGTCTATCAGGTGGTGAAGGTAACCACACACACCACAAATCCAGTCTAACATAGACCTATAGCGACAGCAAACAAAATACATTACCACACAAAAACATACTCAGAGGCTCTAAATAAACTCTGCCTAAACAGCAGAGACATCCAAAGAAGACACCCAAACAACTGCTACCCCACAACAATACCCACATATCACATAGTTCACAAAGTCAGTGTGCCACACAGTCACTGCCCTTAGGGCTGAACAACACACCTAATACACCTGTAATAGGTGACTCTTATTGTCAGACATGCTGATGTCCCACTCACCAGGCTGAACAAGGAGAAGGTCACTTGAAGCTGTCTGTCAGGTGCCAAGATACACCATATAACACATGCACTCAGGTCATGCCAAAGCAAGTACAAATATGGCGCCATCATTGTCCATGTTGGTGTGAATAACCTCAGATGTTCCTCCCTGGACTACATGACAAGAGACATAGAACAGCTTTCTGATCATGTAGCCCAGGCCAGTATGACCCTGACCTTGTGTAGCATCTTACCCTCACCAAGAATGATGTCACAGTATACTGACAAACTGATAAATTTTAACAGTTGGCTAACATATTGGTGTCATTCAAAGGGGATCCAGTGTCTGTCAGCCTGGGATGACATGCTCAACATGCCACGTAGCTTCACTATGGACAGCTTGCACCTCTCACCCCTGGACTTTCGAATACTGGCTAAGGCTCTTGCCACCCCCATCATGACTTTTTTAAGCAAGGCTCAAAAGACAAACCCACCTCCATAGATGTTACAAGGTAAAAGAAAGTAAGAGTAATACTGCTCAACACCAGATATCTAACCCTCAAAATGCATGCACTCAGGACTCTCCTCAGTATGGAGAATGTCGATATCTGTGCAGTAAAAGACACCTGGTTCAGGCTCCCAAAAACACACCAGCACTACCAGGTTATACTTCATACCATGCTTTTTGGCCATAAGACTCGGACTGACCAACAAAAATAGGGAGAGTATCCATATACATCACAGATACACACACCTCCAGGTTAGTAGCATCGGAGACCATACATGTGCAACTAACAGTGTGCAAAACTGCCTTTCAGTTTGTAGCCTGCTACAGACCACCCTCCCAAACTCAGGAACCCCACTCTGCTTTCCTGGGAACACTGGAGAATATGAAGGTCTCTCCAAACACCATTATATTGGGTGACTTCAACTACCCAAACATTGACTGGGAATACTACTCAAGCCCAAACACCCTTGCTCAACTGTTGCTAGAATTTATCAACTCAAATGCTATGGCACTACTGGTCACCACACCCACAAGAGAGGAAAACATATTGGACCTGATCATCACCAACATGGGGACTCTATGTTCCACACCAGAGGCATACCCCTCGTTGGTAAGGTCAGACCATACATTTATCTCACTGGTCATCCATATACCATCCCCACCCCCATCCTAGGTAATCTCGGTGAAGAACTTCTCAAAAGCAAATGTCACACTTCTCCAAACCGAGGTGGTATCCTTCAAAGACCCTGGGACAGTGGTAAATACGGCTCAGACCACTGAATCCTTTACAAATGCATTCTATGGACACCTACTGGAATGCATGGATCATGCTATCCCAAATAACAACAAGACTCAATCCTCCAATGGCAGAGGACCTGTCTGGTGGACCCCGGCCATAAATAAGCTATACAACGAAAGGAGGAGGCTACTACATGGTAGAGTATAATCCCAAAAAGGGAAGGCATCTCTGATCAGTACTAGCAAAAAGCTATGATCACTCATGAATTCATCTAAGGCCTGCTTCTAAAGGAAAATTGCACCAGACACTAAGGACAATCACAAGGCCTTCTTTAGTTATGTCAGGAATCTGGGTGGAAACTCCCAGATATGCTGTGAGTTACTGCATAATGACAAAACATACACTGAACCCACAGACATTGCCAACATCCTGGCAAACAGGTTCAGTGCAAATGTCTCCCCCCCATCTCCCCTAAAGTGCAAATGTCCATCCCAACAGAGTGTAGCCTCCCTGACATCACAGATGAACAGGTGAGTGCTGCCCTCTCCAAAGCAGACAACACAGCATCAATGGGACTGAACGGTGTCCCAGCCTGCGTCTTACATGAGCTTCATGATGAACGTAACCCTCACATTAAGTCACTGTTCAATATCAGACTTACTACAGGATATGTACCCAAGAAATGGCGTACAGCAACAGTGGCCCCATTCCACAGAGATGGTGCCACAACGGACCCCAGACACTATCACCCTATTAGCCTAACTAGACTGGTCTGCAAAGCTATGGAGCATATCGTCATGGAACTCATACACAAAGACATTGGGAACCTACAGACACTGGATCCTACCCAATTTGGCTTTGTTGTGGGCAGATCTTGCCTCTTGAACCTGCTTGACTTCTTTAAACAGTTACCAGGTCCATAGATGTAGGGAAGGTAGTCCACATAGCATAACTGGACCTCTCAAAACCCTTCAACACAATACCCCACTCGGCCATTATACATAAGCTCACCAGCTTCGATATCGACACATATGTCACAAGCTGGATTGCTAACTGGATCAGGGATAGCATCCACATGGTCAGTATCGCAGGTGCCATGTCTGACTCTACACCAGTTACACGTGGCGTCCCACAAGGCTCAGTCCTGGGACCTCTCTTGTTCAGTATATATTTCTCTGATGTACAGGCTAACACAGGAGGAATATGGCTGACCATGTTTGCAGATGACTGCAAATTGGGTGCCATAATCAACTCTCCAGCTGGCACAAGCATCCTCCAAAAGGGTCTCACAGAGATGGACAACTGGTGCCAGAGCCATGGCCTATAGCTAAATGCCATTAGATGCATAGTCATCCCCTTTGGGAATAACAGCATGCCCACACATTACCACATAGGTGGTAATCCATTAAGTATGGTAGGAGTTATTAGGGATTTGGGGACATGAGTAGTTAGTACTCTCGCCTTTGACAATCACGTTGCCAAAGTAGTTACTCAGACCTTCTATATAGCCCACCTTATCCCATAAGGTTTCACATCTAGATCAAGTGAGGTCATTGTGCCCCTATACTCATCAGGCCCATGATTTGATACAATGCCCCATTTGGGATGTACCTTACCCGACACCTGCAGCAACTGTAATGGTCACAAAAGTACCTCACCAAGTAGATCTAGGGACTCACACAGATAAACTGCACAGTTCGGCTAAAGTAACTCCAGCTCTACTCAGTCGCTTACCGCCTACTCGGATGCAATCTGTGCCTGTTGTTTAAAGCCATGTCCAACCCAGAATTAATGGACATGCTCCACCTCAGGATATCCATATCCCTTAGAGCTACATGCTCAAGGGACGCAAACCTCAGCACAGATATTAATAGGACATGCTGGAAGGACAGATTCTTATCCCAGAGGTTCCCCTCAATCTGGAATGAGATCCCAGTCCCGCATAGGCAGAGCCCCCCACTGACCACCTACAGGAGACATCTTGACAAGTGGATGGGTGATCGCATGCTTACCCCTGGGATATCTTCTGGGTCCCTGCTAGACAGAGGCACAATAAACTAAACATAAATGGGCTATCTTGTGTGACCTACTATTCACAGGCACAGTCTACTAATCTAACAGGGTTGCAAAAGCCAAACACACTCTGGCTAGGCTTATAAATGCCCTAAGGGCATTTAGCCTAGTATCAACCTATGGACCTATGATAATGTTCGGGATGCACATTGTTTACTGATGATACTGATTGCAGGTTTTTTATCTTCTTTGATTTCCCACTTTCTATGAACAACCTAAGTATCTGCAGAACATATTTGATTATGACAGGGTTCCACTATATTATATATGTGTCTGTTGTCATATAACTGTGTGCACAAGGCAGATTGGTGAATAGTGAGAGGTTCCTGGGTTAGCACATGCAACTGCCGGATATGTGTGGCCCACTGCTGTACTTAGACATGGCCTAAGTGTGTGAGCATGCCCAGTTTGGCCTTTCAGTGTTTTGTTGCCTGACATTTGTCTCATTTATTCAAGTGTGTGAGCATGCCCAGTGTGACCTTTCAGTATGCTGCTGTCTGAGGTCTACTACATTTGTTGATGTGTGTGAACATGACCAATATTGACATTTATACTATATGTGTGTTGAAAATAAGGTTCTATTCTTACTGCAGGGCTCACCTTTGTGTCATAACTCGACAGGGATTATGCTGTGCCTGCAGGGTTTCCATGAGATACTTTGCATAGACTTATCAACATTTCTTCATACAAGCTGACCACTGAAATACTGTCATGGTTTAGTGGCTCAGTACTATGACTATAGTGCACAGTATCTTGGGTTCGAGGCCTGTCACTGCTTTATATGCTCATACTGAGTAGACCAGACTGCTTAAGGGCAAATATGAGCATGTTGGCTTTTGTTCAGCTATGCCCAGCTTAGACCAGGCTTGTCCAACATTGTTCCCGTTAACCAACGTTGCTGAACATTGCTCAATATTGACCACAGTTGTGCTAGTTAGTGTGTACAATTTTGCTTACATATACTAAATGGTGGTAAAAGCTGTTTATCACTGCTTTATATTGCTTAACACATGTCAATCATGCCTCAGGTGGTTCTGCAGGGCTGCCTATGTCAGATGCACATACTACACTCCCTATACATGTTTGAAAACAGGTAGTGTCAATTTAGGCATCCCTTTTACTATATGTGCGTGTCAGAGAGAGGTATCATTTCCAGGGTTCCTACTGAGCCAGTGTATGTGCTATGCATTGCCTCTTTGCCAAGGCCAAAGCATACTGGGCACACCTCCTTCTGCCTACTGGGACAGGCTCGGGTTGTTCCTCCTCTGAGTCACTCTCTGCCTGTGATGGCCTTGGCAATGGTGGGGGGCTGTTTGGACCGGGCCTATGCTGCTCCTGCTGCAGCTGTTTTCGCAGGATCATATTATGTAGCATAGTACATACCATGACAATTTGGGTACATGTAGTTGTTGAGTACTGCAAGGCTCCACCAGATGTGTCCAGGCACCGGAACCATGACTTGAGCAGCCCAAACACAAGCTCGATTACATTACGTGTTTGTGCGTGTGCCTCATTATGGTGTTCCTGTTCAGGTGTGTGTGCATTTCTGATGGGTGTCATCAGCCACGGTTCCAGTGCATAGCCAGCATCCTCCACTAGGTGACCATGAGGGATGTCCCCATTGGCAAATGTCTGGTACAGCTGTATCAGATGCCAGATATGGGAATCATGGTAGCTTCCAGGGCAGCCAGCACACACATTCAGTATTATGCACTGGGCATCACACACAACCTGGCAGTTGATGGAGAGGAAGCCCTTGCGGTTAAAGTAGACTCTACCCCGCTCACCGGCTGGTGCTTTGATGCATATGTGCATTCAGTCTATTGCACCCACTACCTCAGGCTATTCTGCTATTTGCTGGAAGAGACGCATGGCCAATACCACACGGGAATTGGGGAAATATACATGATCACCGACATGTACTGACATGGCATCCAGGAATTGGTGCAGTACCCTGGATGCTGATGCCTGTGATATCCCCATCATATCACCAGTTGGTCTCTGGAAGGTACCTGTTGCTAATATTCTTAGGCCAACACATACCTTGGTTTCCACTGGGATGGGTTCCCCTCTGATGGTTCTGTGTGTGAGGCGTGGCCTGTGCAGCTCAATAATTTGCTGCATGAGGTCTCTATCCACTCTATAGCGCTCCACTATCTCCAACTCATGTAGCCACTGATAGGTTACCCTGGGCCTGTACACTCTTCTCCGTCTCCTCACTGTGGGTTGTCCAGCAGCATTCGCATTGTTACCACCCTCAGCATGTTGCATATGTTGCCTTATAACAGCAATGGCAGCCCCTAACATTTCTTTGTCTCAGTAAAGCTTTTTCAGTTTTCACTTCTATCAGCTTACTGCAGTGTTGCAGTGTCTCTGAGAGAAACATAGTGGAATGTTGTTTGCAGAGTTTTAAGTGCTGGGCTGGGCTAGTGTACTGCCTGTGTAATTGCCTGATTCTGATTGTTTTCACCTGCTAGCTCTGCTAGTACTCCCTGGTTAACTTCCTACTATTTGTTGTGCTTCCTTTTCCCTTTCTGTTTCCTCAGTGGGGCAGCGCCATGCACACAAGCACAAACACGCTCACACCAGCTCACACACACACTCACACATGCTTACACTGACTAAAACTTGCTTATTCTTGCTAAAACGCACACACACAGGTGCAAACGCGCTTGCACAGCTTTATACAACCTTAGACATGCTTACTCCGGCTTAAACATGCGCACACAGGTGCACACGCATGCACACAGTCTTACTCGGATATACAGGCGCGCACCCACACACAAACACGTTGCAAGCACTTCAACAAGAAACTTTAGTGATATCCATGGCATGCACCTTCAATTTCTTGCTGTTAGCTAGGGTACCTGTGGACACACCTCTTCCAGTGATGAGTAACTGACAGCAAACACATGCCACTCTACTCCCTCATTTGCATAGGATTGCCTACTAATGCTTGGTTACATCTCTTAGACTGAGCTTCCCCCCTTAGCAACCTCTACTCGGTAGCCATGTTGTCTTTGGCCTGCCATTCCCTTGCATTGTAAATTAAGAAATACAATAAAATCCACATTTGTGGATTTTAATTATTGGTTTTCTGGTTTTTAGAGCGCAGCGCGTTTGCGCAGCGCTGTGCTATGCTTAAACTTCAGAGATCTAGATAAAAAATATTTTATTTTTATTTTTAATTGGTGAACATTGCCAATGGCCATATTTTTGGCCATTGGCATGCTTTCTCAACTGGATGCATCCTTTTTATGGAGCTGTCATGGCTCCGTTTTGCTATTTGCAGAATGGTACTCAGTTGACAACGAAGTACATTTCTACAAATAACACTACTCTTACTCGGACAGGTTCGGGTTTCCTGGATTGCAAATTTACCTCATTTGCATAGCTTTTGCCTGCAGTTGAGGTAATTTGCATATCCTAGCCCTGTCCATGTAAGAGTCATTTTAGGAGCTCTGTTGCACGCCCTTACCAGCTGTTCCTGGATCGCTCGGTGGACATGTTGGCTGCATGGAGTCTTACTCTACTCTTAGACTCCATACAAGCCTTCGTGAATCTGGCCCTATGATGTATGTACCGTCAAACTACCATGACATGCTTCAATGTAAGTAAAATTATAAAGGTTGCCATGGATAGAACAATCTGTTAGATCTGGTTGAAATACAGTAGTACTAGTTAAAAAAATGGTGCTGACAAATTAAGACTGGTTGCAAAAAATTCAGTGGTGCAGTGGAATGTGAGTGCTTTGCAGCAAAGTAAACTGATGCAGCAACAAATGAGTGATCTATAGTCATGCATTATATAGTCATACAGTGAAGATGAAACTTTGAGAGTGATGAATCTAGTTATAAAGATTCCTTCACATTTGACATAATGGATAAGCTCTTTTGCTTTCCATGTACAAGATATACAGCTTGATCCTGACCTCTGGCCAATGCCTGTGTGGAGTTTGTTTGTTGTCTCTTTGGGGTTCCCTTCCAAAAATCATGCTGGGTGTTTTCACCTCAGACTCACCCAGTAATGGAGTTGTGGGCAGTAGCACAGACTCAAGATGG
Source organism: Protopterus annectens (assembly GCF_019279795.1). Taxonomy (NCBI): domain Eukaryota; kingdom Metazoa; phylum Chordata; order Ceratodontiformes; family Protopteridae; genus Protopterus; species Protopterus annectens. The sequence goes on along the minus strand of NC_056737.1, from coordinate 1,691,949,948 downwards.
TGTCTATTGTGGAAGCATTGAATAAATCAACCACTTTGAGCATTAACTTTAGTATACAGTATCCCCAAGATAGGAGAACACAGATCACAGTCAGCATGCTGTGTCAAGTCTAGTTACTCAGTGGTGTATGACCTGGCTCTAGATGATTAGGTCACATTGACCAATATTGCCAAAAAATGGCATAGGTATTTGCCAGTGATAAGTGAGTTGAGGACCCGGCCTACTCTGACCTACACCAGGATCCCATTACAAAGGTGGGAGGGGACTATGTGTCCCTACTGGCCAGTGTGTAGCTGCCATAAAGCCCTGCAGCCATGGGTCAATAAACTACCTGCTGTTAAGCATCCAATTGCAAAGCTTGGATTACCTGGGATAGCTCATATAAGTTAATGCTGGACATAAAATCAATCAACCTGCCAAACCTAATGTAAGGATTGCTACATTAAATATAGCTTCACTGACAGGGCACAATTTGGAAGTGGATGACATGATGGTAAGGTGAAGGATGGCCATCATCTGTATCCAGGAGATATGATGGAAGGGAATTGTGGCAAAGCCACTTGGCTTGGTATCCAGAGTCTACTACTCAGGGGCCAGACAGACTAAAAATAGTGTGGGAACTGTGGTGCGAGGGAGGCTTTAGAAGACAGAGAGAGATGTTAACAGAATTAGTGATAGACTTGTGGCAATCAGACTCCAGAATAAATATAGTGTAATATTCATAATCCTAGTATAAAACCCACACCATGACTGTGATAGTGAGGAAAAGAGTGCATTGAGGCAGTAGTTGCAGGACTTACTAGATAAAGAAAAACAACTTGAGTTAATGTTGATAGTACGGGACCTAAATGTGCATGTCAGAAGAAGTAGAACAGGATATGAGGAGTGCCTGTGTCCACATGAATGGTGGAATAAGGAAGGAGAGGGCAAGCTAGACTTCTTTCTGGCAGATAGATGGTTTCAACATAGTTCAACAAGAGAGACAGTCATAAGACTATATCCAATAGAGGCCAAGAGGCAACTCAGGTAGACTTCCTCCTAGTAAGGAAAAGATACTGAAGTAGAATTGTAAAGTCATCCCCAGTGAAACAGTCAGCCCACAGCATAAACCAATGGTTGGCACAATCAAATGCAAACAGTGGTCAAAGAAGGCTCAACAGAGACCAGGCTGAAGACTTAGACGTTGACAACTCTAACACTTCAGGATGAAGAGGAAGCAGGTGGTGTTGAAGAAAAATGGCAACTTCTCAAAGTAGCATATGTGAGTACAATAGAAGAGATAAGTAGTATAGAAACAAGGAACATGACTGAAGCTATGTAGTTGTGCAATGCAGAAGACCAGGAAGTCCTGAAAAGAAAGAAAAAATGCAGTAAAAGTGGGAGATAGAAAAGAAGGACCAGGCTAAGAAGGAATACTGCATGGCTAACAAAGAGGCTAAGACAGTGGTTGCAATAGCAAAGAACAAGGCATCAGAGGCATTCTACCAGCTTCTGGAAAGTGATTCAGCAGATGGCACAAATAAACTCTATCAGGTTGCAAGCCAAGACAGAAATATGAAGAAGATAGTCATCAGACACCCTTCATAAGGGATGCCAGCAACAACCTGCTCACCAGCTAACAGGACATAGGCAGATGGAAGGAGTACTTCCAGCAGCTCCTGAATGAAATAAAAAGCACACACAATCTGTATTGCCCTGGACACAGCCTATAATAAAAAATAAGAGAAGATCACATTAGAAAAATAAAGAACAGCAATAATGAAAATAAATTCAGAGAAAGCAGCAGGCACAGCAGATATGATCACGTTATTGGGTGACCTAGGGAAGAAATGGCTCCAGAAGTTATTCATAGCAGTATGGAAGGAAAGGCACCTTTTAGATGATAGGAGTATAAGCACTCTGGTGGCAATGTACAAAAGCAAAAGGGACATTCACAACTGTGGGCAGTATAGAGGTATCAAGCTCCTCTCATACTGCATGAAAGCTCAGGAGATGGTGATTGATAAACAAATGTGCATTGTAATAGAAAGTTAGATGGGAGATGAGCAGTTCAAATTCAGATCAATATGCAGCATAACTGTTCCAGTATTTCCAGTGAGACAGATAGCTGAAAAGAAACTAGGAATGAGGAAAGAGTCCAAACTTCAGCTAAAGCAAACAAACTAATAAAAAACAAAACAGGCAAGAGACTGTACTCCAAATCATGATTTAATGTTAGCTCTTTCATCCACTAGCATTAGTGAACTTCATCAGACGATCTGATGAAGTTTATTGATGCTAGTGGACAAAAGCGCTAACATTAAATCTTAAATCATGATTTGGAGTTCAGTCTCTTGCCTGTTTTGTTTTTTATGAGGAAAGATTCCAACTGGGCATTCATAGATTTGAAGAAACTGGACATACAGTCCCTTTCAGGGGTAAACTGAAAGCAATGGTTGGTTAAGTGACATGGTTAAGACCACACAGAAGGCAAATAAGAACTGAGAGAATCAAAATTTTTACCACTGGAGTTACAATTTATATTCTTAAATCTATACCAACTGCAAGACCAAAGAAGTTATTGTACAGCAAACGCTTATAAAAAGGGTAATGGAGGCTGTTTTTGAAAATGTTTTTGTACAGTAACTGGCCAACTTTTAAGATCAACAAAAATAAATAAGGCAGTATAAGAAAATGTCAAAGCTTTGATGGTTTTAATTCACCCCTGAAGACGATAAGGCAGCTGGAACAACACCGCTTTCATTCTGAGATTAAAATCTATCGATGCGGTGTTGAGAATAAGCATGATTTCGAAGAAGTATGACTTTTTAAAAGGAGGAAATCAACAAAGTGCTAAACATTTAAAACACATTTTAGATAAAAATGGACTATAGTTAAAGTCACAGCCAGATGGCACTACTGTTAAATAAACAGAAGAGATAATTTAACTTGAGGAAATTGTTTCTGTACCAAAGATGATTTAAGAGTGTCACAAAAATAAGTTGGTAGAAATGCAGTGAACTGTTTATGATCTTAAAGATAGTCACCGAAAATAAACAGCTGAGGTTCAGCAACTGAAAAGTTAGTAAAGTAAAATAGACCAACTGCTTTGCTGGTTTGACCACAAAACTCTCTCACCTAAAGCTCCAAGCAAAAATAATACATATAACCAAACAGGAGATTATGTTAGGCTGTATTTGAGTATCATCAACGTTTGAATTCTCTAGAGAAAGGGAATAAAAATACTGCAGAAAGATGAAAAGGATATGAGATTTATAGAAACAGTTTGAGGAGTTGACAGACAAAAATAAATAAATAAGAAAAGTCAAAAAGGAGGAGTTTTGGAAAAGATGAGAAAAAGCATTGTGAATTAATGCATGGACTAGAAACACAAGCAAGAGGTCAAGGTAAGATTAAATCTCAGGGTGCATGTTTTCACATTTGCAAAGAGGAAATGTTGCAGGCATACCTCTCAACTGTCCAGCTTTTCTCAGAATGTCTAGATTTTTGCCTTGTATTTTTGATAAGTACCTTATAAAATCTGTGGTTTTCTGGCAAATCATTGAGGACTGAAGTCACTAAATAATGGCAGATTATTGAGTTTCAGACTTGGTATTCTTTGGGAAATGCAGGTTAACATAAATCCTGTTAATTTAGCAACCTTCTAAGTCTAAAAGACAAATATTTAAATTCTGTCCTTGTTTTTGGGCCTTTAGCCTTCCATTATTTTTGACTTTGTCCAGATTTCTTGCATTGAGAGGTTGAGAAGTATGATTGCAGGTTGGTTTTGACTTATGTTCAAGCACCAGAATCTGTAAACTGAGAAAAGAGTTTTTAAAGACAATTTCAAGAGATTTCGATTTCAAGACCAATTTCGTGGTGGTTCCTGGCAGTATTTCTTCATTCTACTTCCTCACCTGGTGCACGGAACCTTTGGATGATCGGCTTCTTTCTCCTGCTGCTGGTATTTATCTTGATTTACTTAGCCGTTCCTCACACGATGGATGTGCCGAACATTGAATTGGACTATAACCCAACAGGTGTCATACGAACCGATAGTTGGAATTCTTTATTCTATCAAAAGGACAATCCACTTTTGCGGTTAGATACCAGCCATGAGACTTTGGATAATGTCTCAACGAACAACGAGAATTTACATGACTTTTTTGGACATTTGAGATCTTTGGAAAATGATATGTACCGTCTGCATAGGTTTGTCTGGCAAAGAAGACATCTCCAGGCATGCCTACATTTCAAAGTCATTCCCCGAGGCATGCGTGTTTTATGCATGCCAAGTTACGGGGATAGTCATCCTGAACTGCTTCGCAAGTGGCAGCAGTTAAATATTGACTTTGGCAATCAATACATACAGCTTCTGTTGGAGTATTTTACACCCATCGAAACGGAACTATTGGCTAAGGTAGAGGAACAATATGATTACTTAACTGCTAACTTTAAGACTGAGTTTTGTACTTCTAAGATACAATCCATGAATAAACAGCTAGCGCTGTATAGTAATAAATTAGAACAAGTAAAAATTAAGAAGCTTAAGCGTGACTGTGAAGATTTTCAATTGGGGCGTATCTTTATATGGCCCAGAGCTAGCACACAGCCTAGCACCCATGTTACTCATTCATCGTCAACTATGAATGTAGTTAATGAAGGCATAGCTATTACCTCAACAGAACCGTCAAGTAACAGACCAGCTTTTCTTTCACAAGCGGATGATACCAATCATCAGGAGCCCATTACATCTAATACACCAAGTTTGTCCTTACCCTGTAATCAACTTGGTTTGAATACATCTGAAAGCTCAGGTGCTAAACCCAAAACTTTTGGCAAGAATAACACTCTTGTTACACCTCTGCCTTTAAACTTCCCACTCCCTTACAAGGATACCACACGCACACGTTCTGGGAGCAGGGGAAGAGGGAAAAGAAAACTTTCGGGAGAAACACCAGAACGGAGAAGAAGAATGAAGAACTGAATTCCTTGTTTTTCAACTTGACGACTAGGTCTTTTTCATCAGAAGAACAATCATTGCTCAATAGAGGGTTATCCTTCATACCCTCCTGTCATAGTGCATTATCTGATACTCTCATAAGTTTACGTTTGTTTGTAAGAAAGCTATCTCTTAAAGTGTTCTTTAAAGATGATTTATCTGACAGCCATATTTCAGCTTGTAATGTAACAGCTTATAAAAGAAGAAGTTCGTTCATACCCCCGCTAACACCGACTATAGAGTGCTTTATGCGCACATGTGAGCATGACTTTTATAGTTACTATGAGCGTGACAAACACAGTAACATCTTTGTAAATTTGAATCATACACAGAGACATTCTCTAGATGCATTGATCAATAATATGAATGTGGTATTCAAACCAGCGGATAAGGGAGGGGGGATTGTCGCCCTTGATAAAAGCTTTTATGACCAACTGATGAATGCAATGCTTAATGATGATAAAGCTTATAAAATTATTGATAAATCTAAGGTTACATCCATAATTAATTATGTACATGATACGTTATATGACATGCTTATGACAAGATCAATAGATAAGCCATTATATGATTTTCTGAAGGTAGAGTCACCCCTCATACCGGTCATAAAAGGCTTGCCAAAATTGCATAAGGGTGAATACCCTCCACCACTACGACCTATAGTATCGGGTGACCATTGGGTCACCGAGAATGCCTCCCTGTACATACAATCTAAGCTTGGTCCGATGACTAAAGAAATACCAACTATTCTAAAAAATTCTTATGATTTATTAGAAGACTTGAAACAAGATTTGGTAATTGATAAGCTTAATGTGAATACCTTGCTTGTCACATTGGACATAAAGAGTCTTTTTACCAGCATCCCCAACGAATATGGGCTTGATGCTATTAGGTTCCATCTGATTGAACAAAGAACCATAGACAGCAATGAAATTATGAATATTTGCTGTCTCTTAGACTTGATTCTAAACAATAATGTTTTTTTGTTCAATGATATGACATATGCGCAAACATGGGGAGTAGCCATGGGCACTCCCTGTGCTAACGCATATGCCAATTTGGTTGTCCATAGGTGGGAGAAGGAGAATATATTTGGTGACCCTAGATTTGACAAAGTGGTCATCTACAGACGGTTTGTAGATGACGTCATTATATTATGGAATGGTAGTGCAGATGAGCTGGAAGAGTTTGTAGGCTATATGAATGGTACAACATCTTTTCTTACGTTTACTTATGAATATTCCTTAGTTAAGGCTAATTTTCTAGATATCTCCATAATTAAGAATGGTAGCAATTGTCTTGTTACCACCTTATATCGCAAGCCCTGTTGGAGGAATAGTATCCTCCATTATGACAGTATGCATCCGCGGCATATCTTTCGTAACATCATAAAAGGGCAGATCAGTAGGATTTTAAAAATATGCACAGATAGACAGGATGCTTTGTGTCTGATTGAGCAACAGAAGAATTTCTTCATGGATAGAGGATATCCTGTGAATTTGATTAATGAAGTAACAGATTCTGCTTTAAATAACGCCATCCCCTGGAATAAAAGAGGGAAAGCAAAATATGGTTTTGAAAAAAATGACAACATTAAATATGATATTAAATATACCAGTGACGTTGAGCAACTTATCAAAATTGTAAAGGGGAATTGGAAAATTCTGTTATCTGAGCCATATCTTCTGACACTGTTAGGGAATAAACCCAGTTTCAGATTTAATAATTGCATGAATTTTAAGAGGTTATTATGCAAAGATAAATATGAGGTGAAGCATACTGATATTCGAACTCAGATAAAAACGGGCACATATGCATGCGGCAGATGCTCTATGTGCGCATTTATAAGCAGGGAACAGGATCTCAGGATTCCAGGTATTAACCTAAATTTTAGAGCCACTTTTTATGCAACCTGTAATACTCAAAACGTCATTTATTTCGCAAAATGTGATCAATGTGACAGTTATTACGTAGGCATGACTTCTCGAAGACTCAGAGATCGGGTCTATAATCATGTCTACGATATTAGAAAGGGCAACTCAACTAGTGCGCTAGCTACACATTGTAATGAAAGATCTGGGCATAGGTTTAGTTTTCAGGTACTACAAGTTATTAACCAGAATAGGAGAGAGGGGGACCATTTTGGCACCATTGAAATGTTCGAGCTCAAATGGATTTTAAGGCTAAAGGCACACATACCACCAGGGCTTAATACTGCCATTAACATACGTCCTGTTTTACTGGGGTCGATTTAGGACATCTTAGTACTTCAGTGCCTTCATAATAGAATTTACATCATATTCATGTTTTTGTAACATGTTTGGACTTATAGTTATATCTTAATTATGTAAGTGCCACAATGAAGATTTTTTCTAAACGCATACTTATGCCTGATAGGATAATATTAGTTCCTTATTAATCTTATATAAGAGGTACTGGAGCTGATATAGCACCATTGTCTTAGGACTAGTATAGTGTTCCTATTGTATATATATTTATATCTTTATATATACATAGTTAAAGGGTCATCTTGTGGTTATTCAACGTCCAATTGTTGTTCAAACGTTAATGCATTGATGCTGTGGCTTGTTTATGGCCAGCGACCATATATTTTGACAAGCTCAGCTTGTTGTCATGATGCTCGCTGGCTGTGACTGAATGCTGATGGAACATCCTCTTTTGATGTTCACTTAGACCCGTTAGGGACTACCAACATTCATAAATATTGTTGGTTATTACAACTTCCAGAATAACAGGTATTTGATTTATGCCGGGAAGCTGAGCCTTCAGCCCCCTTATATGCCTTGATGGAAAGTGAATATTTTTGCCATACTAAGTAGTACCTGAATTATTGCATTTGTTTATTGTATGTTTTATACATGCACTTTGTCCTGATTATGAACGTGACTATTTATATAGTCAATGGAATGCCGCATGGCTACTTTAATGCTTGATCACGCTGAACATTGTTATCTCCTTACTAAGGCTGTGCTCATAAACACAGTAAGCACGCCTTTTGATTAGTTTTCTTTATAGGCATGAGTTTTATTGAATGAGGCTGAAAATATGGAGGATTATCATATTTCGGTACTTATACAGAATCTTTGAGATCCGTTTGTGATCATGTTTTTTGATTATTATAAAATATATTTGGATTGTCAACCCAGAATCTTGAAAAACTTTTGTTGATTCCCATGCTCAGTTTGGATATACAGTTTTTACATCGTTGCAAGAGTGGCCTTTTTTCATTCATGCGATTTATATTTCACTTTTATTTATCTGTCATTACCTAGGATAATGATAGGACATTATCTATGCTCTATTAGTTGGCAGAGCGTTCTACCATCTATATATAGTGTAAGATATAATATGGGACCTATGTCATATATATACTAAGAGTGATTTCCTATGGCTTAGCTATATTACGTTACTGTGCTTGGTATAGACACATAGTACTTCTTATATGTGTCTTTATATTTCTTGACTTCATGAAATGTCTATTTTTCATTATCTTTATTATGCAAAAATAACATTTATTGATATGAACATCAGTTAGAGAACATATAGGTTATTATTTAACCACTATCTTGGAAACGCATTAAGACTGTTGATGATTTTTATAGCAAGCGCCATACCAAGAGGTGACCGAGATACAAACAATGCCGTTTTTATATGCTATGGCTATATCGGCGTTTTTAAAGTTGTTTGCTCTCCATGGAATTAACTAATTGTGCAACGAAAAACTGGAATAACTATTAGCTGCCTTGGTCCATCTTTGATAACAAGTATAGGTTGCTTTATTTAAAACAGTACAATGTGTATCATTTAATGCATGCAATTTTGTATAATTTAAATTTGATACGCCACACTAGATGGTTATAGATTGTTGTTGAGATAAGTGCCTTTGGTCTTATAAGTCATGATACTTTGCTATTGTATATTTAGAACTGTTTTAAGTCATGAAAAATGCTTTCAGTATATTTGTAACCTAGCGCTCAACTTGCTGACTGAGGTAATACAAAAGATGGGTGTTTCCATCTTAGCAATTATGTTTTAATTAATTGAAAAATTGATAATTGTCTTTTTTTTTTTTTTTTTTTTTTTTTAATTGATGGTTGGTTTTACTATATAAAGGGAGTTCATTTTGTATAAGTTATAACCTGATGAAGCGCATATTTATGCGTGAAAGCGCTTGTTTGTTTTAAAATAAAACTTCATTTTTATTTATCGTGGTGGTTCCTGGCAGTATTTCTTCATACAATTTCAAGAGACTGAGAGGAAAGCTAAGAGGTGAATACAAACTTTCTTGTGACAAAGAAGTTGTCAAACAGAGCACAACCTTAAAGCAAAAATGTGAGGCTCTGTCCCAGCTTATACAGAAGAAACACAAAGGAAGAGATTAGCACAAATAAGTTATATCTGTAAGAGAAATAACTTAAAAGGATGTAGCACTGCTACAAAGTGAATGTGAAGAGATACAAAAATGCAAGTGAATTACAAAATGAATAACAAGAATGTGGCCTACCTTACTAATGCCCAAGACTAACCCTGTCCCTAATCCTGCACCTTACCTTTCAAAACCCCTATACACAGTGCTGCCACTACATAAGTTAGGCACACACAAAGACACACACAGACACACACACACACACACACACACACACACACACACACACACACGCGCACACACACACACACACACACACACACACACACACACACACACACACACACACATGCACACACGCACACACACACACACACACACACACACACACACACACACACACACACACACACACACACACACACACACCAAAAACATGCACAAAGCTAAAGTTATCCCCTTGACTAAGCCTTACTGTAACCTTAACCTACCAACACTCTCACAAACACACTCCCATCCTTAAGACCAGCCCACTTACCTCTGTTTGCATTAGGAACTATCTATGTTATGAATTGTCAATATAATGAACTGTCTATATTCTGATACTGCAGTTCGCCCTGTCAGCATTATTCAACACTGTGAACTGTTTTGCTATATCTCTCTCTATTTCTATCTCTATTTATCTGCTTAGTTAAATAAAGATGGGCAAATCCAGACTGATTCATTATCTCTTCATTTTGGATGATAATTTAGTCCATCATACCACAGATAAAAGAGAGGTCAATGTCACCCTAATGCTGCAGGTGTTCAGATGGCTGGCTAGGCTCAACAATCTTTGCCAGATCACTAACCAGGTACCAGTTACCAGATGCACTTATCACAGGGCTAAGGTCATGCAAACAGTGGGGGCTGACTTTAAAGTGTTGCTTCAATTTGTCCAACACTTCAAAGAGTTATCTGGCAATCAGACTGTGCTAGAAATGAGGAGTGGGGCCTCTGCACAGATACCTCAAGATAACAAGGGATGTCAGCTTGCTTTGGACTCCCTGGACAGATGGGGGGCTACTGGAGAAGGACATGACATTTGTGGTACTTGTACCTATTTAGAATCCTTGAATATTTGGTAAGTTGACCTTCACAGCCATAAGAACTTCCAGTGACAAATAGACAGTGGTGGCTTGCATGAATGAGATCATAACATTTTTTTTCTGCTTGATATGTACGAAAGCAATATGTACCTGGGCAATGAAATTATATTGTAGTCACTACTCTATTGGCTGCTATTGCACAGATTTACAACACTGGCCCTGGAAGCATCAGAGGAAGGAGAAGAGATTACAGCAAAGGTATGGAGCATTGGACTGTCCCAGCAGGTTGGCTACTGCATGAATCCTGGGCTCATAACACTATAACTGCTTAGTTCAGGGTATTGTAGGTATTCATAGTATTTACTGATAGGGTGTCTGGGGGGACAGAAAGTGGTCAGTGAACTTGTAGAGGAGGTACCTGGTGCACAGAATGGAAAGGGGTAATATACATAGACTTTTTACCTGCAGTTGGCAGACATCAGCTGGGCACCAAAAGGAAGAGGGATGCAAGACTTTACCAAAGACTGGTTGCTTACCAGAATACTAAAGTGGATATAACCAAGGCTAGGGCCTGGGGCAAGAGGCTACCAGTAGGGGAAACGTCTGCTACCCACCTTGATTAGAGGGTTATCTGTAATCCTAACTAACTATTGTGATTACTCATCATGGGCTACCCTATTCCTCCTTCTTTATTATGAGGCTCTCCTCTGGGTGTGCTTACCCAAGATGAAGGGGAGAAATGCACCCTCAAGGATATGAACTGAGATAGGCAGGAAATTAAGCAGTTAATTAGCAAGGTGGGATGGGGGTATGGTAAGATAAGGTAAAACTGATGGTCTAGTGGGCATGTTTAGGGTTGGACTAGATAGGATAAAAACAGTTAGGAAGAAACTTTTACCCTCTTTCACTGATGTACATGAAAGGACATATCCACCCACTCCCCTCTTGGGGGGGGTAGTAACAAAGAGGATCTGGTCTGATGCAAGAAGGCAGGGGGCTTTGATAGTTTCATAGTTTATACTAGACTGTTGGTCCAGTGAACCATTTGTAGCCTAGCAGTTGATCTTTCCCATTTACCATGACATCAAAGAATACCAAACACGCAAAAATAGTTGTGGTCCTTCTCCATAAGGGCTAGATGAGACACATGGAAGATTACTTAGGATTACCCATCCAGTCATCCAGTTTATGCTTAAAAAGATTCAGGAAGTTACTCTGCTTAACTTCTAAGGGGGAGTGTATTCTGTAAAAGAGATATTCTCTGTGAAAGACATCTATCCTCCAACATACCTGTTCATGTTTTGGTGGAAATTCAGGTCACTTGAGTGTGTGTTTAGAGTGGTATTACTTTTGTGGATGGATAAGAGGCTACAAAAGATGGATTTTTCAGGCTGCGTAGGCAAGGCAGAGATCTTCTCTCAATAGTCAGTAGGAAATGGAAAAAGAATTAGAGCACTTTAAGGTGGTCAAAGTAACTCAAGGAGGACAGAAACCTGATTTTTTTTTGGTAAGGAAACATTACAGTCTCTTGCGATGGGGCATATGCCTAGCCAAGCATACATTATATTCCATTATTGATCTGATTAAGGAGACAATGACTTATTTGGATCTAGGAGATATGCCTCTGTTGATTAGTTTAGCTGTGTAAAAGGATTCTTAACCACAGTAGTCATGTGGTGGTTTAAGGACTGTTCATCGTCAATGAAGGTGCCAAAGTTTCTAATTATCAAGAAAATTTTAGTCGGCTGTCACTTATTTGATAGCAGCAGGAGTGCCCAGATTTGCCAAAGGACACAATGATGCATTTTTTGGCATTTAGTTTAAGGACATGATCTAAGAACCACTTGTTAGCATGAGTTTGGCCCTCCTGGAAATTACATAGATTAAGTGAGAAATAATATGACAGCTATGAGTTTGCAGTCATTGGCAAATTATATCAGCTATAGGCCTTTGCTGTGTGCTTTAATATCATAGAAGTAGATACCAAAGTGGAGTGGTCCCAATGGTAAATCAATGAAATCGTCTCTGGTAACCACTCTTTTAGTTGAGAGTGTGCATGCAACATTACCAGACTGGGATCTCTAAGTGAGCAAGTTTGCTATCCAGTGAGTAACACTGGGGTTTAGATTTATTTGGATTAGATTATCAATGATACTGAAGTGTGGAATAGTTCTGATGTCTTTATCCATGTACAGGTATGCCATGTGAATCGATTTACCTGGGTCTAATGTCTTAGCAAAAGATTCCACCAGGTTCAAGAGGCAGGATCTGTCTTTAACAATCTCAAATTGATTTGGGTCCAGGTTTTGAAGACTGCCTATCTCCTTATGTATGAGATCCATACTGATAGGTTCATATGTTCATAGGTAAGTAGAAGGCTAGCTGCCCTTGCAGGCCATTTTTAAGCCTAGCCAGTTTCCCTTTGATGCTTGAATTAACCTATAACATTTGACATTAAATTTGACTTACTCACCCCATGGTTGATAATTATATATTACAAAAAGAAAAAAAAAAAACTCCAAACACTAGGGTGAACAGTTCATTTTTAAAACAGAATGAAACTCCAAAATCCAAAAACAATAAAACAAACTGAAACACAGCCAGAATAATAATAAATATTATTTTATTAAGAAGGCAAGCACTTTTGCGGGTAACTTCCTCCCACTTCTTCAGACCAAATTTTAAAATAAGACACAAATGTATTATATAAAAATTTAAAAAAGACCCACCCCGGGATTCATGAACCTTGCGCCAGGCGCCCGCATAGCGTCGGCGTTATAAAGCCAAATATGGCCACCGAGCGATTCAGGTATGAATCAATCCCACGTGCACTACTGGCGTGCGCCGGACCTGCGCCACCCCCGGCGTAGGTATGCTAATCACACTGTGTGTGGTATTGCACCATGCAAAAGAAGGCAAATAGCGATCCACGAAGTTGGGCAGGCGTAGCGTAAGGGCACGGCAATGTAAACCAAAAAAAAACGGTTTACATTTACCCAAACATGACCAAGGAGTAATGGAAGGCTGTCAACGTCAGGTATCATACAGGTGCAATATGCCAATGGCGAAAGGCACCGAGAATGTCCAAAGAAAACATGCACAAACTGTAAATAATGACATAAATGTTATGTATGCAGAAACCACAGCAGAACCCCCGGATATGTGCACAGAAGGTGCAAAACAATGAAATAATATGAGAATGTCCTAAAAGAGCAGTATAATACACATCAGCTGCACAGCCACCACACACCATAGTATGTATGGAAAGCCTCAACCCCAGCGCAAGGATTGTCAAGGAGTGGCGGCAGTGTTCGGCACCGTAACCATGTATTAGCAGTCAATGCCATGCAAATGAGGCAGATAATAGTGAATCGCAAAACCGGCGCCGGTGTAAGGATGGAGCAAACGGCACAGCGGTAGTACACCGAGGAGTGGCCTACACGGGATACATGTCAATCGCAGAGGGGTGTGCCACTGTAGGAGGAAGCACATTGGAGGCCAGCAAACATGGGCTATACAATGCACATCACAGCAGCAGGATCGGCGTGTGAGGAAATAGATGCGCTGAGAGTACATAATGCCCGCATAGATGCATGTGCACGAGGATGACTACGTTCCCCAACCCAGTCATGTGACGGCCTCCCCGTCAACAACCACGGATATAGGAAGGTAATGCGGAGAATATGAGGAAATGCGGAAGCAGTGTAATTGGAGCCGTAATGAGCAATCAACACCAATCAATCCAGGAAGGGCAAACGGCGGCAGCTGACAACTCTGCATGCAGACTCCTGCAAAACGGGAAAGGGGAGGCATAGGAATGCAAAGATAGTAGGGGATGTAGTAGAAATGCAAAGAGCAAAGAACGGAAATAGCACAGCCAAGTACAGAGGTAGCATAACGGCGGCGGCAGTCAAAATGCATCATATGCCATGTGCCTGCAGGATGCACTGCAGGCAATAGTAGGTGCAACATGCAGAAACAGTAATGTAAGATGCAAAGCTAAGCCAATGCAGGCAACTGTAATGTAACACTAAAGGCAATACCGTTGCAGTTGCAACGTTAAAACACCGAAGATAATCCACAGATACGGCTGCACAGACACACCCAATGACATCACTGGGTATACAGCACAACAGTATAAAGTATGAATGCACACAACACACAGCACGATTTCCCAAACGCTGCACCGTAGGGTGTAAACACACGGGGAACTTTTAATATGTATATGTTGGGTGCCGCCGTGGCCGTGATGCATAGGTATGTGTCAGAGACAGACGGAGTTGTGGAGGAGGGTGCCGACAACTACCGTAGGCCTCATAGGAGAAGGAGAGTGTTCAGACCAAGGGTGACCTACCATGGGCTGCAAGACCTGGAGATAGTAGAGCGCTACAGGGTGGACAGGGACACGTTACAGCAAATAGTGGAGCTGTGCCGGCCACGCCTGAGAACAAGAGACAACAGAGGGGAGCCCATCCCAGTGGACACAAAGGTATGTGTGAGCTTGCGAATACTGGCTACAGGTACCTTTCAAAGGCCAACCGGGGATATAATGGGTATCTCACAGGCATCAGCATCCAGGGTACTACACCAGTTCCTGGATGCCATGTTACGACATGCCCATGAGTATATAAACTTCCCCAGATCTCAGGAGGAGTTGGCTATCAATATGCGCCACTTCCACCGTGTGGCACAATACCCGGAGGTACTGGGTGCGATAGACTGTATGCACATAGAAATCAAGTCACCGCCCGGGGAGCAGGGTAGACGCTACATAAACCGCAAGGGATACCCCTCCATCAATTGCCAGGTCGTGTGCAATGCGCAGGGCATTATCATGGATGTGTGTGCTGGCAGCCCTGGAAGCTACCACGACTCCCATATCTGGCATGCCTCACAGCTGTATCAGGTATTCGCCAGGGGGAACATCACACAAGGTCACCTTGTGGGGGATGCTGGCTATGCACTGGAGCCGTGGATGATGACACCCATCAGAAATGCACACACACACATGCAAGAATGCCATAATGAGGCACACGCACAAACCAGAATAATCATAGAGCGTGTGTTTGGGATGTTGAAATCACGGTTCCGGTGCTTGGATACATCCGTGGAGCCTTGCAGTACTCTCCAGGCACATGTGCCCACATATTCATAGTATGTTGTATGCTACACAATATGATTCTGCGGAAACAGCTGCTGCAGGGACATAATGGTCTAGGGCCACCAAGCCCGCCACAACTGCCAAGGCAAGCACAGGCACAGGGCGTTCAGCGCCATGAACACACTGTGCCAGCCCCAGTAGGTAGACGAGGCGCCCAATATGCCTACGCCCTGGCAAAGAGGGAACGCATAGCACATACTTTGACAGCATAGGCCCCATGGACTGACACCTCCTTACCTGCACACACAGTGAAATGGACGCCACACAAACATGTCCGCCCGTAATGTGTACCGTATGGGCGGACCTATGTGTGACTCCAACAAAGGTACCACCCAAACACTGCACACCCAATAGCCAGCAGAGCATGGAACGCCAACACCTCAACCGCATGCCGGTTCTACAGCAGACAGCGTAGCCGTATGCTGCCACTGTTGCCGCAAGTCGACTACATATGTACTTATGTGCATACACAGATACGGAAATAGATATCAGTACACACGTAGAAATATATGTACACATACACAGATATAAAGTACAACAGGTTATATGGAACCCAGGGATGCAAGTTTACAGATAAGTAAGACGCGAAATCTCCACATAGTAAACATAGTGAACAACAACCCGATCATCCGGGAGGGTGGGCAGAGCAGGGAACGCCAGCCATGGAAATGTCAACCTGCATCAATACATATCCATGGGTCGGGATGATCGCCAGGCCACGGTACAGTAACGGGATATGTGCGTGTCATATCCATAGGATATGAGTGCGGAGGTACACACCGCCGCCGGCGATGCGGCCAACGTAGGTACTGTGTGCAACTGTCGGTGCAAAAGCGGCAATCATACCTGTCAAGTGTACGTCATTATGAGGAACGACTCATTTGGGGTCTAAAACAGTTCATGTTCCTCGCAGTTCCTCAAAGTTCCACATTGAAATAGTCTGTCACACATTCATTGTTAGGAATGTATTTAAATGAAATCCTGGTAAATAGAAATTAATCATAGTAATTCATTAAAGGTTCTTCTTTGTAAGTAAATCAGCATATTTTAACCATCCTATGACCTTCTTAGCTGAAGTTGTTAGTAAGCCATTGGTATGTGTTCCACAGTTTGCCCATTTGTTCCACATTATGAATGTGTGTGTTCCTCATTTTGGAAATGGAAGGTTGAGAGCTATGGCGGCAATATGTGTATGTGTGAGGTGAGGTTGTCGTGTGTTCCGCTGTGTGTGTGTAATGTGTGTGCCACTGTAAAATGTGTATGTAGGTGACATGTCACAGGCGGAGTGCAATAATACGCGTAGGCATACAGTACAGGAACCATAGGCGATGTACAGCAGTACCCACAAAGTAGTACTGACATCTCCTCAGTGGCTAGGCGGGCGATGAAAACGATGCAAAGCGGAAATGTCCCAGAATGTACCACAGGACCATAGCCAACAGGAGATGCAAAGGACGCATGTACAAACCATGACCGTATGTATGGCGGCCATATGGTAGACCCAACACGATACGTCGGCAACGTTACACAGCATCAGGCATGTACGGCAAAAATACGAATGTGCTATCCCGGCACCGATCGTGGACACTTACGGTCCTGTAAATACCGCTGTGTGTTCCACGACCATTAAGTAAGCAAGCGCCACATGAATAGGAGGCTACCGGTAGCATACAGGCCGTCCCAAGTACAGGACCACAATCACCGTAACTATCAGTGACAAAATGCCAATGGATAGTAGGCACGGAGGAACATCCGCAGATATATAACCGATGTGAAGGAGGAATACATGCAGGAAGCACACATGCAGGCGATACGACACCACACGACATCAACAAAACAAACATTCCCAGAACAACAGACAGGTAACCTGCAGCTCCCCAAGCAGGGATGGAGCACACACACAAGCATATCTTGTATGTATAAATGCAAGACCCACACCCCGTACCCATCACCCACATCCGCAGATATACCCCATCGCACATATCAAAGGGATAACAGCCAAAACCGTAGCAAAAACATACAGGCAGTCAATGACAGTGGCATACCCGCAACAAGCCGCGTGGGTAACACTAGCAGTAGCTGATGCATCCTTGCATCCATTGTGTACAGGAATATAACAGCTATGTTACACATCTGAATGCACAACGCCATCGACAGACGCCGCCAGGACACGGACACCCACATGTCGAACAGAATACCATACCCAACACACACAATCCACGGCTAACACCACAGCGTAATGTACCTGACACCACACATAGCGTATGCAGTCACACAAACATGATACAATACATACCATCCCCACGAAGGTAGTGCAAATAACCAACGGCCACACGAGGAATGAACCATGGCCTAGTTTCGGGTAACGCATTTAATGGAGGAGGATCACCAGTGATATGCGCATAACTACACACCGAGGAACAGCTATTGGCGTGATGAACCCACATGCCTCAGGTGACGACGAATAAAAGGAAGACTCCCTGGATATTCAAACCGTATGTTCATACCGAACACAAAGTGAATCGAAAGCAAGGAGTTAGAGGAAAATATTGACGAATACAGAAGCAAAGACCGGAAAGGTATGTCGAACCCACAAGATGTACTGGTGTGTAACGCATGATACGTATGACTAATCTGCACTGTATGTGAACGATGTGTGTAAGTAAAGATACCTGTCCATCAGGCAGAGAGTGGTGAAAGGTGGTTATGTAATGCTAAGCCGCGGAGCATACCAACGACTGTGGACAATGTGTGCACAGCAGTGGGACAACATGTACACAGCCGTGATAATCCAAGGTCCGCCATAGGGATTCCAAACACAGAACAATGCCACCACCCAAGCTGTGTCTGTCAGTGGATATCGAACAATGAAGTGCCACAGCAGGGGATAGGACATGTATGTATAGTGTCACAGCACACATGTGCATGGGCATATACCGTCGATGTCATACGGAATGTGCGCACGACGTGCACGTATCCCTCGCAGTAGGGGTGACTATGTCAATTATGTGTAATGCAAAGCTGTCATGATGGATATGTTCAGAAATCATAGACAGTATCACAGGCATAGCATGCATGATGGAGGGATGGCCTAATGTTATGTACATAAACAGGATATGTATGGCCTGCACATATGGGACAGAGTAGTAGCAGAATAGGTACCCGAATTGGAGGGAACAGCAAGTAACCATGTCCAAACATTCCGTAGCAGGTGCAATGTGTGCAACAATGATGTCCGGCAGGGCCGTGTGTAAACACATGTGCAATGTACACAGTAGTGTCACCCCCCCCATGGTAGTGTCCACTGAACGGCAGAGGTGGATGTCAACTGTATGTCTATACAGTACTTCCGCTGTGGTGGTACCATGGGTCTGTGTCACCCTACCAGCAAGGGAGCTATCACATGACTAGTGACACAGTGTGTCCCTGTGGGATGTGCACAGGACCTATGTCCCACAGCACAGTGTGTGTCCAGTCTGTGGAGGTCACACAGACGCCCAGGCTGAGCAATGTGGCATGTGTGCACACATGCAGGAGTGCTCCCACCCTGCCCACTGCAAACGCCATGTAGGAGTACTACATGCATCAGTAATGTGGAGAACATGGCCCATGGCAGAGTAGATGACACCCCTGTGTTAGTGGTATGCAGGTGAGTACAGATGTGTTTCATGACTGTCATTTGCATATGTATACTGTCTGAGCCAGGTAGACATCACGGCATGACTATACTGAGACATGTAAAGTTGTATCCATTGTGTAAGGTACACCACATATGTGTTATTGTAACACTGCCCGCGTGTACATGTGTGTATGGCACAGGTACAAGGGCACCCAATGTATCAGCTAGACATACGGTCCAGAAATGCGTGGCCCTGCACATGTGTACCCACGCCATTGTGGAATATGGCAACCACAGCACCATGTGGGGCATGTGTGTGTACAGCAACCATGTACAATGTGATATGCATGTATAGGGACAGTATCCATGTGATACACACTGCATGACTGTCACTATGCAAAGGTGATGTGTATGCACTATGTGTGATGTAACTGATGCAATGATATCTACATGATATATCTGCCACACTGACACCTGTATGGTTGTTAGCAATATGAGTAGGATGAGCTAGAATGCTGCCAGGTATGTAGATGTGGTATATGTAGGCATGGACAATACTCTGTGACAGCATGTAGTGTATGTAAGCAAATAGTGAGCATGAGGGGCCACATGACTGATGACTGTGCAATGTCACATGTACCTGACTTGTTGTAGTTAGCATGATATGCCTGCACCACTGTGTGACCTGTACAGGAGGCACATGGCGTAACATCCTGTGACATAGGGTACGATGTGATGCTGGATGTGTACATTGGCAATACCATAAAGTGGAATGGCGCTGAAGGGCAAAGAGAGGATAATGTCTGATTTGATTTAGGAAATGGAAGGTTGAAAGCTATGGCGGCAATATGTATGTGTGTGAGGTGAGGTTGTGGTGTGTTCCGCTGTGTGTGTGTAATGTGTGTGCCACTGTAAAATGTGTATGTAGGTGACATGTCACAGAAGGTGTAATAACGCGTAGGCATACAGTACAGGAACCATAGGCGTGTGTACAGCAGTACCACAAAGTAGTACTGACATCTCCTCAGTGGCTAAAGCGTGGCGGCGTAAGCGATGCAAAGCGGAAATGTCCCAGAATGTACCACAGGACCATAGCCAACAGGAGATGCAAAGGGCGCATGTACAAACCATGACCGTATGTATGGCCATATGGTGACTCAACACGATCGTCGGCAGCGTTACACAGCATCAGGCATATACGGCGAAATCGAATGTGCTATCCGGCACGATCGTGGACACTACGGTCCCGTAAATACGCTGTGTGTTCCACGACCGTTAAGTAAGCAAGCGCCACGAATAGGAGGCTACCGGTAGCATACAGGCGTCCCAAGTACAGGACCACAATCACCGTAACTATCAGTGACAAAATGCCAATGGATAGTAGGCGCGGCGAACATCCGCCAGATATATAACCGATGTGAAGGAGGAATCGTGCAGGAAGCACACATGCAGGCGATACCGACACCACACGACATCAACAAAACAAACATTCCCACAACAACAGACGGGTGACCTGCAGCTCCCCAAGCAGGAATGGAGCACACACACAAGCATATCTTGTATGTATAAATGCAAGACCCACACCCATTACCCATCACCCACATCCGCAGATATACCCCATCGCACATATCAAAGGGATAACAGCCAAAACCGTAGCAAAACATACAGGCAGTCAATGACAGCGGCATACCGCAACAAGCCGCGTGGGTAACACTAGCAGTAGCTGATGCATCCTTGCATCCGTTGTGTACAGGAATATAACAGCTATGTTACACATCTGAATGCACAAGCGCCATCGACAGGCGCCGCCAGGACACGGACACCCACATGTCGAACAGAATACCATACCCAACACACACAATCCACGGCTAACACCACAGGCGTAATGTACCTGACACCACACATAGCGTGTGCAGTCACACAAACATGATACAATACATACCATCCCCATGAAGGTAGTGCAAATAACCAACGGCCACCACGAGGAATGAACCATGGCCTAGTTTGCGGGTAACGTCACGAATGGAGGAGGATCACCAGTGATATCGCCTAACTACACACCGAGGAACAGCTATTGGCGTGATGAACCCACATGCCTCAGGTGACGACGAATAAAGGAAGACTCCTGGATATTCAAACCGTATGTTCATACGAACACAAAGTGAATGAAAGCAAGGAGTTAGAGGAAAATATTGACGAATACAGAAGCAAAGGCGGAAAGGTATGTCGAACCCACGAGTTGTACTGGCGTGTAACGCATGATACGTATGACTAATCTGCACTGTATGTGAGCGATGTGTAAGTAAAGATACCTGTCCATCAGGCAGAGAGTGGTGAAAGGTGGTTATGTAATGCTAAGCCTGGAGCATACCAGCGACTGTGGACAACGTGTGCACAGCAGTGGGACAACATGTACACAGCCCTGATAACCCAAGGTCCGCCATAGGGATTCCAAACACAGAACAATGCCACCACCCGCTGATGCTGTCAGTGGATATCGAACAATGAAGTGCCACAGCAGGGGATAGGACATGTATGTATAGTGTCACAGCACACATGTGCATGGGCATATACCGTCGATGTCATACGGAATGCGCGACGTGCCGTATCCCTACGCAGTAGGGTGACTATGTCAATTATGTGTAATGCAAAGTTGTCATGATGGATATGTTCAGAAATCATAGACAATCTCACAGGCATAGCATACATGATGGCGGAACGCACTAATGTTATGTACATAAACAGGATATGTATGGCCTGCACATATGGGACAGAGTAGTAGCAGAATAGGTACGCGAATTGGAGGGAACAGCAAGTAACCATGTCCAAACGTTCCGTAGCAGGTGCAATGTGTGCAACAATGATGTCCGGCAGGGCCGTGTGTAAACACATGTGCAATGTACACAGTAGTGTCACCCTCCCCCCCCATGGTAGTGTCCACTGAACGGTAGAGGTGGATGTCAACTGTATGTCTATACAGTACTTCGCTGTGGTGGTACCATGGGTCTGTGTCACCCTACCAGCAAGGGAGCTATCACATGACTAGTGACACAGTGTGTCCCTGTGGGATGTGCACAGGACCTATGTCCCACAGCACGGTGTGTGTCCAGTCTGTGGAGGTCACACAGACGCCCAGGCTGAGCAATGTGGCATGTGTGCACACATGCAGGAGTGCTCCTCCCACCCTGCCCACTGCAAACGCCATGTAGGAGTACTACATGCATCAGTAATGCGGAGAACATGGCCCATGGCAGAGTAGATGACACCCTGTGTTAGTGGTATGCAGGTGAGTACAGATGTGTTTCATGACTGTCATTTGCATATGTAAACTGTCTGAGCGGGGTAGACATCACGGGATGACTATACTGAGCCATGTAAAGTTGTATCCATTGTGTGGGTACACCACATATGTGTTATTGTAACACTGCCTGCGTGTACATGTGTGTATGGCACAGGTACAAGGGCACCCAATGTATCAGCTAGACATACGGTCCAGAAATGCGTGGCCCTGCACGTGTACCCATGCCATAGTGGAATATGGCAACCACAGCACCATGTGGGGCATGTGTGTGTACAGCAACCATGTACAATGTGATATGCATGTATAGGGACAGTATCCATGTGATACACACTGCATGACTGTCACTATGCAAAGGTGATGTGTATGCACTATGTGTGATGTAACTGATGCAATGATATCTACATGATATATCTGCCACACTGACACCTGTATGGTTGTTAGCAATATGAGTAGGATGAGCTAGAATGCTGCCAGGTATGTAGATGTGGTATATGTAGGCATGGACAATACTCTGTGACAGCATGTAGTGTATGTAAGCAAATAGTGAGCATGAAGGGCCACATGACTGATGACTGTGCAATGTCACACGTACCTGACTTGTTGTAGTTAGCATGATATGCCTGCACCACTGTGTGACCTGTACAGGAGGCACATGGCGTAACATCCTGAGACATAGTGCGATGTGATGCTGGATGTGTACATTGGCAATACCATAAAGTGGAATGGCGCTGAAGGGCAAGAGTGGATAATGTCTGATTTGATACCCTCTGTACCACACCAACCACCCATGCAATGGTATGACAGGTGGCCAGCATGTGGATGTGGTGTGCTGTGGCGCACAGAAGCCCAACAAGGGTGCCAGTAAAGGCATGGAGGTCGTCAATGAGTGTGTGAAGCATGTATGTGAGGATGTGGCCCAGTGCCATACTGAATGGCCCAGTCATGGGTGTACAAATGCAGCCCCATACGTGCAATGCAGTACCACCCATGTGTAGTGTGATAGATGTGGTAGTGTGGTGGTCAGGGTACACAACGCACATGAATGGGCTAGCAGTCAATGCAGTGTGCTGCTGCAGAGACATGTAACAGCCAGGTTGGCGGGATACAACAACTACGGAGATCGGAGGTGACATTGGGACCGTGTTCTCGGACATAACGTGTGCATGGCAGTACTATGTATGTGTCCACAGGGTTAATACAATGTCCAGCCATGGATTGGAACCCTGTAGTGAGTGAGAGTGTGTATTGTTGGTAGGTACCCCATTGGCAGGCACGATGCCAGCAACATCTGTGTTGTATGCTGCATTGAAAGTGGATGTAGCCAAACAGCACAGACATACCAGCACACTGCATGAGGGCCCACACTGCAATGTATGGCAGTCATGTGTAGGTAGCTAGCTACGTGGTATGTGATGCACCATGAGGACACACCATGACTGTCAAGTGACACACCACACACATGTGAACATAACTACCGTGCAACAGCCTGCACATGTGCCCATACAGCACGTGTGCATGGAACAGGAATACCACTGTGGCGTCTGTGAAAAGGCCAGTACCACCATGTCTCTGTGTGGAATAGCACGGTCCCTACCAGTGCGTAAATGTAGCGGAAGTGCACTGTGATGTGTCGGCATAGTCATGTAGACTGTCCATCGTACGGAGTGCCATGCCATCAACTACCTCTGTCAGTGGATGTCGGTAGTACCGGCTGTAGAGCGTATGTACCATGCATGCTGCGATGGTCGTGAGTCTAGGGTGTGGCTAGCAGGGCTGAGAAGCATGGATGTTCAGCAAACAGAGGGGGGATGTGTGTAGGCATAGCACACAGACACATGGAGGTTTGGTGCATGCGAGGTAGTGTAGGTATGGTATGTGTCGTGTAATGTGTCACCCAGCTATCGTACTGCATGGCCAAGCATGTGTGGGTACATGGGAGTCCATACTAGGGAAGTGCGTGTTGCTGTCAATACATAGCAGTAGCAACTGTCCTAGGTGCAATGTACAGTATGCCAACACGGCCAGCATGTAACCTGTGGTGTACAGTGTATTCACCGTTGCGTGTCACAATGTGCGTAGCAGTCACGAACATGGGTATCTGAACATGGATTACCTATGATGCAATGTGTCTCGGGAATATACAGTATGTGTGTAAATCACTGTGTGGTGTGGGAACCACCACCCGTGTGTTGCAGTCCAGGTATGTGCCTGGGAGGTATGATCTGTGTACAATCTGGACTGGCAGGTGTGCCGTGTAGGGCATGGAGGCAGGTCCCAGGCACTGCAGATAAATGACATGCGTGCCGTACTGTGTGTGCAGTGCTTGTGTACAGCACAGTGGAGGATGTAAGCATTGTCACACATCACTGCATGCTGTGCCTACCTGTGACAGCCCTGCTGGAGACAGACATGTGACACTGCTGCACAGGCAGCATAGCATGTGAAGATGTACATGTGGGCTGCACACCTTAGGCAGATGTCCACAGGTCATGTGTGCCACGGTAGTGTGGTTGAACACGACTATCAGACTGGACAAACACCACATGCCTGCATAAGTACAGTATGACCATAGTCAACAGTCCCAGTGACAGAGTAGGCCAATGTACAGTATCCCTGCGTGCAGACCACTGGCTACTGGACACCTGGCTAGACACACACCGGAGGGTTAATTCACCATTGAGCCATCACATGTCCCAGTCCATGTGGGCGTACAATGTCATCACAGGGTGGTCACAATAGCAGGTGGCAAGGCAGACACGGTGTACCAGGTGATGTGTCATGTGTGCATATGTCGAGTAGCACAGCCGTTCACATGTCTGCAACATACTGGTGCACGATGTATACTGTTACATGATGTATGGAACTGCACTGTCACCCACTACAGGGCCATCTGACACAGGTGTGTTGTGACAGGTGTAACCCATGTTTGCACAGGATACACACCGCTGTTGTAGGCAGCCATGCTGGTGGCTACCACTGATATATGCAGTGGTCATACAGACATACCGCACACAGTGTTCATGCAGGAATGTCCATTGTCGTGGGCGATGTGCTGCTATGTGAATGTAGGTGTGTGTTGTGAATGTTACACATCCAGATGACACCATCTGGCGCAGTCATGGTTGTCAACACCATTACACACATCCACAGCAGTCAGAACCCAGTCCTGACAATGTGTGTCAGTCACCCTCGTACTGTGTGACATATGTGCACATGGGAACACCTCCCACTGTCATCTAAGATGGCTACATGATGGCTGGAATGTGCTGTGGAAATGTACAATGCTGGTAGCCCAATGAAGTACCTGGAATCACACACAGTGCGCTATGGCAGCCATGTAAACCATGCACAACAATGACCAACAGACACAAACAATGCATTGACACGTGGAACATGTGCACATGACAACCCCAATGAGGTATGTTGCACATATTGATGTACAATTGTCATCTATGGCCATAGCATGGATGCAGGCACATACCCACAGGTAGTACCATGTGATGTAGGTAGGGGGCATTGCTCGTGTACATGTGACAGTAGCTGTACAGACACATGTCCTGCATAGCCGTCATGTAGGGGTAGCTGTGGCATGTGACCGCTGGACATGCCCGTACAATTGACCATGTCCCACAGGAGATGTGTTATGTGTGTACCACATGTGATGTGCTGACAACAAGCTGTGATGTCTACGGCTGCCGGTGTACCTGTGTGACATTGTCTGTGATGGGTGCAAAGGCATATAGTATCGTATTGCATGCCCACAAGCCCCACATAGGTGCATAGCCTGAACATACAATACAAGGGTGTGTGGGATGATAGCAACCCACAGGAGGAGATGGGTATGGACGGCAGCCCACAACCACATGTGTGTGTGCGGTGTTCACGTCCACGACACATGAGCATCTGAGAGGCTAGTGTTACAGCTGTACAGGGTTGCATGCATATATGTTCAGCAACATCCCTGTGTGTCCCACCACTGGCCTGTGGACCGATGGACACCAACCAAATGTGCAGATATGAGATGTGCACAGCACATCACAGATGCCTACTGTAGAACAGGCTTACCGTGTAGACATGTGCACAGTAGGTCTCGCCAGCTGCAGTCAAACATGTTATGTGCTGAACCACACCAATAGTCCAGGCCATGCCACAGATGGATGTGCATGCATCTGTGTATGTATGGCTGTGAATGTCTCGAGCATAGCAATATAGCTGTGTCACCGTTGTGAACAACAATATGAATGGGTAGTATGTGTGAGGGTGCGTCATACGTGTATGGTCAGATCGACGATACCATCAGTGACCCTGCTATGTGAACATCCCTGTCCCCATACATGGATACCTATGCTGTGCCCAACACCACATTCACAGAGGGAGGGATGGCGGTGTGTAGTGCAGCAGCAGACATGGGGGTGGCAGCAGGCACTGGATGTACACATATGTGGTACCCACATCAGTGCAGGCAACCATCCATGTGCACGGGATAGCGGTGTGTGTCCACATACAGCACTGTGTTGATCAATATCAGCACATAGCACCTGCCAGGGTTACAGTGTATGCATGGATGTGTGATACCTGCATGCACCAGACACACCCTCAGCAAGCAGCGTGCAGCATACCTCGCTTGAGGCCAGTGTCCACACCATGGTGATAGACATGTTGAATGTCCATATACACATAGCAATGACATATGGAATGGACAGCCACCCTGCCAATATCATCAACTCCAAGGTGGATCACAACCCAGTGCCATGTATGTGGCATACCCTGCCATACCATGCAGACCTGCCCAGCAAGGCTGCATGAGCTATCACAGTCCTACATGGTGCAATGGACAAAAGGCACTCTCACTATCAACCATACACAGCAGTAATGTGGCGGTGATGCACCCTGTGGTGTTACAGGTGCTGTGTGATGCTCTGGACAATGTGTGTGTGTACATGCTATGCATGGCCTTTCCTGCTAATGTGTCATGGTTACACATTGCCCTATGTCTATCACATGTGCAACACAGGTGAGCTGTGGCAAGTTGTCCAACACCCGTACAGTGCTGTGTGGATGTACATGGCACAACACATGCATGTGCAGGTGTCCATGTGTATGTGTACAGTGCCACTGCTGGCGTTCACAATGGCTACAGTCGTGATGTGTACTGACATATACACAGCGTCCAGGTGAACAGTAGCACCGTCGTCACATGGGGACCTATGCCAAGTGATATGGACACAGGTGCAGCCAGGTACACATGTCCACAGCAGGCTAACATCTACATGGTGCGTGTACAGTGTGATGGGGTGGCACACAGATATGATGTGACACCCACTGCTCAATGGTGTGAAGCCAACACATCGGCTGTGTCACTGCCACGATGCCTTTCACAGATTACTGTGCAGATGTCGTACTTGTCATAGCAATGTATTTCCAACAGTATGCCAGCACAGCAGTGTAAATGTGACCTGCCACCATCATTATGTCTTACAGATAATGCCACGTTCGGCTTCCGCTTTCAGTCGACAGGAGGAGGAGGTGATCATCCCATACCTCCATACTAATCATGGCGTCTTATTCAGTCATGTGCCACAGCAGGCACAGGAGCGACAGGAGATGTGGGAGGAGATGTGCAGGAGGGTGAACAGCCTGGGCGGATACAACCGCACTTATCAGCAGATCCGCAGGCACTGCACAGACCTGATCCGGCATGCAAGACAGCGTGCGCTGCAATCGCCAGACAACAACGTGGGACAGGTGGTGGGCCACCAACCCAGCCCCACTCACAGCCACGGAGGCTCCTGGCCAGTCTGGGGACACCCACGGAACAACACGCGAAACCCATCGTCCATCGTGGAGGTGGGTGTCTCCCGAACTATGAGCTTGGAGCTGCATGGTAAGTCAGTGTTGCATGTTTGTATGATAAGTGGCGTGGGGTGGGTGTCATAGTACAACACATAATATAGCAATACATGCCAGGTATATGGCCACACAAGATGCATACTACAGTATGCTATGTTGTGTTAGCAGACATGTGCATAGCACATGCTAACTCACAGATGCATGATGTGACATGCACAGTGCTGACCGTGGCGATAGTAATGGATAATGTGTATACCTTTGTGTCATCCCTTTACAGGTACGTCTGGCGTGTCGCAAACACAAGGGTCTGTTGCAGGTAAGTCTGTTGCTAGTCAAAGGCATGATATGGTGTATTGATATTCCCCATGTGTCCAGGCATGACATGCACACCTGTGTGTGCCCCAGTCACGGTATACAGGTTGCACCACCCGACACACACACCACCCATGTACAGTAGATACAACCGTTAGCGTGAGTGGCATGACACCACACGACCTATTGGTGTGTTCGTGCATTCAGCTATGCATACAATGGTGTAGGTGTTCCACAATGGCTGCATGTGTAGTATGCATCGGTATGCCTCTGCAGTATGCACACAGTACCACATAGTGAGCTGTGATCTTGCCAGAGCACAGGTGTTACCAATGTGAGCTATGCCCCTGCATCGGTGCACGTTGTGACATGGCACATGCCATGTCCCATGCTGCGTGGATGTCTGGCTGCAACATTTTCACACCATGACATGACCTATGCGACATAGCAGACATCCACACTGTCTGCATATCTCTAGGGAATGTGACACCTTACACTAGTATGTTTGTATGTCAGATGGGCCACCACAGGACCGTGTGCGATGTCCACCACACACAATTGTCAATGACCCAGACAGACAAGGCCATGGTCGATACCTACAGGCATGTTGCCACACAGTACATCCACAGTGGGTAGTCACCGTTGCACCCTGTACACACATAGTGGGCTCATCACTGTAGTGGACCCCCGCACATCCTATGTAGTAAACCAGTGATATGTAATGCCTCTTCACAGCTACTACTGGGGTCTCCAATGTCCACCATATCGTGCTGCTGAGCAGCTGAACTGACTTACAGACATGGCAATGTAACAGCGTCCAGGTCACGCATCGCACAGAAACATAACTGTGTCCTGCTACTGTGCAGTGGCACAGTGCCCGCCTCCACACTGTACAGCTATGTACACAGCTCACACCAACCGCACCTGCACAGACATCCCTGTTACCCATACATTGTATCTGTAGACTGTACACATAACACTGCACCGTGACAGCCGTTGTGATGTGGTGCATGCGGTGGGACACCATCGTCACATGTCCACATGATACCACACATGTTTGCGGTGTACATGACATAGTGTCGGCAGCCATGTGTACTGTCAGCTCGCCCGTGGCCACGGTGTATCCGGTGATGCATGCAAACTACCATGAATGTGTGTACTGCATGCCTACTAAAAGACACCTGCCTGTTGTACTGTTCCCACCAGGGCAGTGTGCATACTGCCACTATGAATGTCTGGTCTACATTCACTGGTCTGTGGTGTGTGAATGCTGCATGCCACCTGCATTATCACATGCATGATGTGTGTGTGTGTGTGTGTGTGTGTGTGTGTGTGTGTGTGTGTGTGTGTGTGTGTGTGTGTATTGTAACCGATGGTATGTCTTTGTATTGACAGGTGCTGTAGGTGAGTTCCCCTCCTGCGGTCCATCTGATGCTAGTGTCCCCACAGATACTAGTGGTGATGACCATGTGCATGAGGCACAGGCAGGGTCGTCACAGGCAGACACTGTGCCATTGGAGAACATCACACTTCGTCCCTTCATCCCTGCACATGGTTGGGATGCGACACATACCCCAACACCGTTGCCCATAGATGACGGTCAGTCAGCGTCTGTTGGCACCGAGCAGGAATGTGTGGTGGCTGCAGAAGGTGTGGGTACACACGATGTTGCCAGTGTAATGACTGGTGCAGTGCCACGCAGGCATGTGGCAGGTGCTGCTCGTGGGGAGCACCGCTAGACATACACCTGCCGTGCAGGGTGCAGCAGCTGGTATAACCAGCCGCATGTTCCAGACTGTAATGGCGGCGCAGGCACGTGCCGAATGGCAGAACCAGGAAGGGCAGAGGCTGCAGAGGTCTGCAATCCGTTCCTTGAATGACAACATCCAGGCATTGGCGAATGCCCAACAGCATCTTGCCGATGTTCTGGATAGGAGATTGGGTGAGATGGCTGGTATCCTCGACCGAGGCATGGCCATCCTTGAGCGTGGGCTGTCCGTGCAGGAACACCAGGTAGGGGTGAGGCATAGGGCACGTGGGCGTGGGCCAGCAACACCACCTGGTGCAGGTCAGCGTGTGCGTGCCACCTCCCATGCCCACCCACACAGTGCTGGTAGCAGCAGCAGTGCAGCTGCTACTACACCAACCACACCAGGACAGAGCAGGCCATGTGGACGTGGCCCTGGACGGCCCGGCGTGGGCACGTTTCCAGCGGACATGTGACATCGGACAGTGGACAGTCCGTACCTCCACCCAGTCGTGCCCGTGCGACCCCAGGCAAGCAGGTCCGCGTCGCCGCAGGCGGACACAGTGAGCTGTAACACCTGCACTGTACAGTCTGGGGCTGCCAAGCATACCCCGTGTAGGCATCACAGATGACTGAACTGTGTACACACAAACCCACACACAGCAAACACGACTGTAGGGCTCCACCACACCCACATGCAATCTACACAGTCATGCCCAGTCAATGCACAGGCCCTTACACACACACATGATGTCATCCATTGGTACAGCCCATGCCTGTGGCACATATCACCCTGTGCATATGATGAAGTCTCTGCCGCATAACTGTGAGCTACACCATCAGTGCACGGTTATGCAAACATATTCTGATGCACAGGGTGGACAAGATAGTGAGAGGTGTATGTGATACCTGTGTCCGCATAGTGCGTGATGTGTATGTTGTGGTGTGTGTGTATGGCTGGTGACAGGTGTGTATGTGATGTGGGTTGTGCACTGACATCATGCAGCAGACATACCATGCAGGACAGGTGCATCATTCATTGATCTGTGTACACAGTATGCGTGGTGGTTACATGTGTAGCACCATGTTGGTTCAGTTAACCCGTATGACAATGATGGTGTACTTGCATGTGCCTACTGGGAGCACTGTAATTAGTTCCCCACGTGTAGTCGTGGGGTACCCACAGGCATGTCTGGCAACATCAGCATAGCACAGGTACCCGCAACCGGCATGGACCCCTACATAGGTACATAGGCGCACATGTACATAACAGGGTATGTGCCCTCGACATGTGGACATAGCATGACTGTGTGTGGCTGCTAACACCCCTCAGGATGGGATGCCACATCCATCAGTCCCCAGTCCCTCTTCCAGCACTGACACACAGATGATGCCTGGCGATAACTATATTCACACATCCACCGTCATTATTACTCCTGGACGAAGGCAGTCAGGGCCGTTCCTTCACATGGGCTGGCACTCCTGTACGTGTTGTAGGGGGTCTCCGTCCGTTGACCCTGTTCCCCCAGCACGTCCCACTCATCTTTGTGGTGATGTGTCTGACAGTCGCTTCTGTGCCCGTGTTTGCCTGGAGCCTAGGAAGTGGAATATGCCCATGTCACCCAGGTCAGACATGGCCGTGTATGCCAGGCACAGATCACCACAGAGCAGATGTGCTGGGAAGGTTTACAGCTGGAGTCCCTTGGTCGTGCAGCTTGTGACACATGTCCTAGCACCGTCATCCCGCCTTGTGTAACGTTTGCGGTCCTTCCAAGTGCTGCAGGCGTCAGGTTAGCTACAGGCCAGATGTGCCATTGTACGCAGTCATTGCTCTGGTGTGTGATGTGTACAGGGGTACAATGAACACCCTGATGTGGATGCGATTCCTTCCAGACCAGGAGGCCACAGTGGAATGTCTTCACACCCACATTGCCATTGTGTGTGTTGACAGAGGTTACCGACAGGTGTGGTAGCCATTTCCATGAACATGTCCACCATCTTGAATGGCTTACCACCTACATGTGACATTGGGCGAACATGTCCTTCACACTGGGTAGGTCTGCACCTTCTCTGGCATGTAGTAGCAGGCCATGGCTCTGGCACCAGTTATCCATGTCTATGACGCCCTAGGTGGATGTCCGTGTCACATGGGGTGTTGGGTATGGTGGCGGTGTGTAGTCATCTGCATACCTTGTCTGCCACAATCCCCTATGATTGCATGCACATTGGAAGGTCGAATGCCATATGGCAGGGGCTCAGGACTGAGCCCTGTGGGCCTCCACTGGAGACCAGATATGAGTGTGACAAGGCACCAGGAACACCAACCCTGTGTGGTGTGACCTCCAACCTTTCTGAGAAGCATCGGGTGACATATGTCCCCACATGTATGCTGGCGAGCCTTTCCATGAGTCCCATGTGGAGTGTGCTCTGAGCGCTCCCACCAGGTCATGGTACTGTGTGCAAACCTGCGTATCCCCATCAATGGCCTTGGTGACCACTCCAGACAGGGCGAGCAGGTTCGGGAGGCAGGATCCGCCCTTGACTATGTTGTTGTGGGTATGTTCCGGTATTGGCTGTACACCGCTGTCTGTATCCATGGGCACCTGTATGGACCTCCCCACAGCTTTGCAGACAAGGCTTGTCAAGCTGATAGGGTGTGGCTGTCTACAGTCCATAAGAGCACTACCCTGGCATAGTGGGACCACAGATGCCATATGCCATCCATCGGGGACATAGCCCATAGTAAGGCTAACATGACACAGTGGCCGCATGTGTGGGCCGAGGGCCTCAATGAGGATGGGTAGCACACAGCCAGGGACACCATCGGTGCCCATTGGTGCTGTGTCAACCGCCATAGAGATATGGGATCACTCCAGGCCATATGAGATGTTTCGGAGGCTACACTCTGGTGGGATGGATATGTCCCTCTTGGGGGGGGGGTGGATGTATGCATGGAACATGTCCGCTGGTTTGCAGACAATGTCTGTGGGTGCAGTGACCATTGTACCATTCTGGACCATTTGCGGCCAAGTCTGTGTGCCCCCAACCATGTCCTTACCACAGTTAGGGAAGGCCCTATGGTTGTCTCATGTGCCCTCTGCAGTACCACTCCCACAAGCGGCCGTGGATGATTGTATGTGTGGCCGTATGGTGACGCCGGTATGAATGGGAGATGGTTTCCCTGGTACTGACATTGCTCTGTCATGTATTAGCTCCAACTGTTGATGTACAGCTTGTCAGTGGCTGGGGTCCACCACACCATGTGCCTACCTGTGGTGGACAAGGTCCTGATGTTATCATGTTTGCCTGTTGCAGACATGCATGTGGGTGCTCAGAGAAGGCATTCGTTAGGCGGTTGGCAGTCTGGCCTGTGTTCAACACTGGCATGGAGGACTTGTAGGGTACCACACCGGTCGTATGATGTGTGTGGTTTGTTGTGGAGAGGTCATCACTTAGGTCCCCCATGCTGGTGTTGGGTGCAGGATGTGGATGACCAGTGGATCCACTATATGGTCTGGCATCACCATTGAGGGCTGTACATCCTGTGTGGGACATATCCTCACCATGTGTGATGGGCAGAACTGTCAGACATCCCCCCCTAGTGTGTATGGTGCATGGCTGTTTAACAGTGGCCAGGTGTGAGAACACCTGGGAACGGTGGCGTAGTGTGTTGTGCCATGGGTAATGTTCCCAGTCTATGTATGGGTGGTTCATGTCACCCAATACGGTGCTGTTGTGCAAGCATGCACACTCACCAGAGTCCTCAGGACGTCTGTGCAGGTATCCTCTGTTTGGGAGGATTGTCTGTAGCATGCAACAAACTGTAGGCCAGTCCTACACATGGTTAATGCACCTAGATATTCCCGCTGCAGCCATGTCTGTGGCATGGCGGGTTGCTGTTGTGTGGCTGGACACACGACGGTCCACATTCCGCCACCCATGCCTTCGCACCATGTGTATGCATGTCTGCCCTGTGCGAGTGTAAGTGTCTGAGCATGCCCAGTAGGCAGCTGTGTAGATAGACACACAGCACAGTGCACACCGCCCGACTGCAGTTATACCCGGGTGCATGCCTGTATCCCCATAGCGGCCACGTCTGTGGCTTGGCCAGGTTGCTGTTGTGTGGCTGGACACACACGGCGGTCCACATTCCGCCACCCATGCCGTCGCACCATGTGTATGCATGTCTGCTCTGTGCGAGTCTAAGTGTCTGAGCATGCCCAGTAGGCAGTGATGTACTGATCAGTAGTTACTTGGTATTCCGACTGCAGCACTAACGTGTTACTGTACGGTGACCTTGGGATGGTAACAGGCTGCGTGACTGCGCACTCTGACATAATTCCCGATCGGGCGCATTGCCTCTGCAAATGATACCACCCGTGGGGTATGCCTCCTGACAGCGCTCTGCTCAGTAAACTCGGTAGCGCGTTCTGTAAATGCTTCATACTGTAGTGTGTTCATGTAGATAGGCGTAGGTTCGTCTCCCGTCCCTTCCGTGTGTGTGTGTGTGTGTGTGTGTGTGTGTGTGTGTGTGTGTGTGTGTGTGTTTCCAGCTGCCTCTGCGAATGAACATGCTTTTAGACGCTTCGCAACACATACCTTGGCTATTGCCAACTATTGTCTTGCGGGTGATGTCACCAGCCTAGAAGTATGCCTCTGACAGCGCTCTGCTCAGTAAACTCGGTAGCGCGTTCTGTAAATGCTTCATACTGCAGTGAGTTCATGTAGATAGGCGTAGGTTCGTCTCCCGTCCCTTCCGTGTGTGTGTGTGTGTGTGTGTGTGTGTGTGTGTGTGTGTGTGTGTGTGTGTTTCCAGCTGCCTCTGCGAATGAACATGCTTTTAGGCGCCCGCAACACATACCTTGGCTATTGCCAACTATTGTCTTCTTGGTGATGTCACCAGCCTAGAAGTATGCCTCTGACAGCGCTGTGCTCAGTAAACTCGGTAGCGCGTTCTGTAAATGCTTCATGCTGTAGTGAGTTCATGTAGATAGGCGTAGGTTCGTCTCCCCTCCCTTCCGTGTGTGTGTGTGTGTGTGTGTGTGTGTGTTTCCAGCTGCCTCTGCGAATGAACATGCTTTTAGGCGCTTCGCAACACATACCTTGGCTATTGCCAGCTATTGTCTTGCGGGTGATGTCAGCAGCCTACAAGTATGCCTCTGACAGCACTCTGCTCAGTAAACTCGGTGGCGTTCTGTAAATGCTTCATACTGTAGTGAGTTCATGTAGATAGGCGTAGGTTCGTCTCCCGTCCCTTCAGTGTGTGTGTGTGTGTGTGTTTCCAGCTGCCTCTGCGAATGAACATGCTTTTAGACGCTTCGCAACACATACCTTGGCTATTGCCAACAATTGTCTTCGGGTGATGTCAGCAGCCTACAAGTATGCCTCTGACAGCACTCTGCTCAGTAAACTTCGGTAGCGTTCTGTAAATGCTTCATACTGTAGTGAGTTCATGTAGATAGGCGTGGGTTCATCTCCGTCCCTTCAGTGTGTGTGTGTGTGTGTGTGTGTGTTTCCAGCTGCCTCTGTGAATGAACATGCTTTTAGGCGCTTAACACATACCTTGGCTATTGCCAACTATTGTCTTGTGGGTGATGTCACCAGCCTAGAAGTATGCCTCTGACAGCGCTGTGCTCAGTAAACTTGGTAGCGCGTTCTGTAAATGCTTCATGCTGTAGTGAGTTCATGTAGATAGGCGTGGGTTCGTCTCCGTCCCTTCCGTGTGTGTGTGTGTGTGTGTTTCCAGCTGCCTCTGCGAATGAACATGCTTTTAGGCGCTCGCAACACATACCTTGGCTATTGCCAGCTATTGTCTTGTGGGTGATGTCAGCAGCCTACATGTATGCCTCTGACAGCACTCTGCTCAGTAAACTCGGTAGCGTTCTGTAAATGCTTCATACTGTAGTGAGTTCATGTAGATAGGCGTAGGTTCGTCTCCCGTCCCTTCAGTGTGTGTGTGTGTGTGTGTGTTTCCAGCTGCCTCTGCGAATGAACATGCTTTTAGTCGCTTCCCAACACATACCTTGGCTATTGCCAACTATTGTCTTGCGGGTGATGTCACCAGCCTAGAAGTATGCCTCTGACAGCGCTGTGCTCAGTAAACTCGGTAGCGCGTTCTGTAAATGCTTCATGCTGTAGTGAGTTCATGTAGATAGGCGTAGGTTCATCTCCCGTCCCTTCCGTGTGTGTGTGTGTGTGTTTCCAGCTGCCTCTGCGAATGAACATGCTTTTAGGTGCCGCAACACATACCTTGGCTATTGCCAGCTATTGTCTTGCGTGATGTCAGCAGCCTAAAAGTATGCTTTTGACAGCGCTCCGCTCAGTAAACTTCGGTAGCGTTCTGTAAATGCTTCATGCTGTAGTGAGTATCATGTAGATAGCGTAGGTTCGTCTCCCGGCCCTTCCGTGTGTGTGTGTGTGTGTTTCCAGCTGCCTCTGCGGATGAACATGCTTTTAGATGCTTCAAAACACATACCTTGCCTACCAGCAGCCATTCCTGTACGGTTGTTGCCACCCACCTGTACATGTGCCTCTGCTGGTGCTGTACTCGGTGGTCCACGTAGCGCATACCATACCTGTGTTGTACGTTTGTGCGGTTGAGTATGTGGGTGTGTGGTCAATCATCATGCGTGCCACATGTGTGTGTGTCCAGGCTCCCAGCTGCATGGGTTCATACGGTATGGCTCTGAGTTTTACGTGGATCACCCATAACCTGATGCCATCCTTGTGTTTGTGGATGGCGGGACGCAGCTCGTGTACTGCTTGTGTGCTTGTTCTGGTCGGCGACCTCCGTAGCGTGTTCTCCACGTGCACCCTACTATGGTGTTGTGGGGTGCTGCTGTGTACATTACACTCACGGGCCTGCCGGATGTGTCCGTCTGTATCTCTTTCTTTGTATATCTATGTACCTATGTTGTGGACGTACCGCTGCTCTACCATGGACAGCTGTCTTCCCCATGTATTCATATTGTCACGGCTGACACATATAACTGTGGTACATTGCATATTCACACATTGTCCATGCACCGTCCGTATTCCAGAACACCTCATAGACATCTGCTGGATTACGTGGCAGACAGCTATCCTTGCTGTCCTGACACTGTACCCATAGACGACATACACCTTGTGTGTAGTTGCCTCTCTATGGTGTGTGTATGTCTAACTGTGCTGTATGCATGGCGTGTGTGTGTCCCGCTATAGCCATGTGTGCAGCTGTCGCCACTATGGGTATCCTTGTGGACCGCTGTTACATGGGCGTCTGAACATACCTGCAGACTGTACTACCCCTCCGACAGCAGCGGCCTTAGATCGTCCGCTGCCCTAGGCTCTGGGGCTACATGGCGCACGCCAACACAACACATGGTGCACCCATCTTGGTATACCTACGTGACCGCCTACTAGACAGGTGGCCCTACTAGGCGCGCCTGGGCAGCCGCAGGATTGGCGATGCCTACGGCCGGCTTTGGGCACATCACAAGGCAAGCGTCTACATTCGGTGTTTCTGACGTCTAGATTATAACACCACAGGAGGGACTTCCTCAGCTATGCTGAAGAATGCGGATGTGGATAGATTAGTAGGTGGAGGGTTGGCCACACACCAGGGCTGACCGATGGATAACTGCTGAGGCATCTTTTGAGAGGCAGGTGGAGCAAACACCCGTAACGGGAATGTAGTGTAGATACAGATGTAGGGTTAACATACATTTGTCCACTCTGTCGGTTCTGTACCGTTGTATTACAGTGATATGCTATGCATATCTTCCATAGACATTGTTAGGTCTTTGGTTTTTGAGGATTCGACATAGTACAATATCATACTACGGAAATACGGAAAAACTGCAAAACCGTGAAAAACAAACAAACCAGCAACCTGCGGCAAGAATAGTCCCCGTAGTTCGACACAACACAAGTCTTCTTAACGTTTAAACAGTTTATTAAAACATGCAACGTTTTCGTTGCTTTCACAACTTCTTTGGAAAAAAGCAAATTCTTAAACTGTTCACAATCAACAATGTGAGATTTAAGAACTCGTTAAGACTCACATTGTTGATTGTGAACGTCTTTAGAATTTGCTTTTCTGCAGAAGTTGTGGAACAACACGTTGCATGTTTTAATAAACTGTTTAAATGTTAAGAAGACTTGTGTTGTGTCAATCACGGGACTATTCTTGCCGCAGGTTACTGGTTTGTTTGTTCTCATAGTACAATATCATGTAATCGTGTGTTCATAGGATGCTTTCTGAGATGTTGACATGTGTGTGTTTCGTTAGCAGTGCGTCTGTGCTTTCTATGCTGTGGCTACATGTTCATTGTTCGCATAGAAAGTGACAAATGGAAGTGCAAGGGTGGATATTTAAAGCCTGGATGCTTCCATGTTATGTGTAAGTCTCACGGGGCCCTACGGGTGATAAGCGCATACATGTCTATGAAGAACCTTTGGATACCATATGCGACCTGTCGTGGACGAAATGTTTAAGTTGACTGTTCCATCTACCTATGTGTGACATGGTTTGTGGCCATAGGGTGCCAGCAAGTCTTTCCTGTTCATTGGGTGTTTGCCATGGTCAATTGACATCAATCCTATTAATTCACTGAAGGATGTCTTTCATTGGTGGGAAAGCCATAGTTTGACCATCGTATGTCTTTCCCAGCGGGCGTTGGTATTGTGCCATTGGTATGTTTACACAGGTCACCCATCTGTTCCCCTGTATGGGCGTGTGATCCCCATTTATGTGCTGGCAGATTGAGTGCTGTATGCGCGGTATCTGCCCAGCGGTCTGGCTTTGTATGGGGAGTGTCTACTGTAGTCCCTATCTGTATTTCCTGGGTTATGCCTTGCAACAGCTGTGGCATTCCCCCAGGTTTGCAGCTATGGGTGCCATCTTGGCCGTACGTTTGTCCATCCATGGGAACTGCCTACTGGACACTAGTATAGGGCTGTACACATTTCACAGCTGCATTCTGCATTTCCGGTGGATGATCGGCATTATTAGTGGAGTAGCGCATATGCCATGGCCACGTCCGCACAGGCGGGACAGCGAATCATCTGCCAATCCACGAGACCCATTTTGCATACCCACGATCCCATGTCTGCAACCCTCGACAGTACCCATTGCACACCCTTCATGTGTGCGGAAATGGGATGTGCATGCGTGTATGGATGCAGCAACCTGGGGAGTCCTATTCATATGTCCTGCATTTCATGGACGGTTGTCATCACCCTTGAAGACGCTTGTGGTGCATATATCTACCTGTGCCGTAGTCATGGCTGTCACCTCTTCTGGGTCACACGATCGCAGCCTGTTGCCAACACTTAAGGAGAAATGTTTGGGTCCTGCAATGGACACCGATGTGCATATGTAAAGTGTAGAACATGTTGGACTGTGTCCATTCGGCCAGTGGGTTTGACTGCTGCCGTATGTTCCCCAGTCCCGGATGTCTGTTTGCCTACCCATATTATGTAGTGCTACGGAACCCGTGTCCTTCCACAATTAACCCATATGGTGTTACTGTAGTACTGCAGGTTGGCAACTGCTTTAAGTAATCCTCAGAGGTACCATTGTGAACTATCCGCCACTGTATTGTCATTATCACACAGCCGGTACATGTAGAACCTATTTATTCATGAAAGGATGTTATTTATGTGTGGGAACGCCATAGTTTAACCATAGTATGACCTTCCTAGTTGCCGTTGTTGGTGTGCCATTAATATGTGTTCCACCGGTCGCCCCTATGTTCAGGAGTGGAAGCGGGTGATCCCCACATACTTGCTAGCACCTTGGCTGCTGTATGCGCGGGATTCGCGCGGCAGGATAGATGTCTATGGGGTGTGTCTACTGTTGTTTCCATCTGTATTTCCTGTGTTATGCCTTACTACGGCTGTGTGATTCCACCAGGTTTGCTATTATGGGTGCCATCTTGTCCGTACGTTTGTCCATCCTTGGGAAATGCCTACTGGACACTGGTGTAGGGCTGTACCCATTTCACAGCTGCATGTAGCATTCTCCGGTGGATGATTGT
This sequence comes from Protopterus annectens, assembly GCF_019279795.1. NCBI lineage: Eukaryota > Metazoa > Chordata > Ceratodontiformes > Protopteridae > Protopterus > Protopterus annectens. Next base: position 1,691,909,483 of record NC_056737.1, on the reverse strand, counting down.
CAGTATTGGTGGGTGGTAAGGCATGTTCTGTACCCACATCCCTCCCACGGGGTGGGACAATGGATCATCTGCCAATCATCTCCAACACCCATTTCTGCATACCCACTATCCCATGGCTGCAACCCTCGACAGTACCCATAGCAAATCCTCCATGTGTGCTGGAATGGGATGTGGGCGCACATCTGTGGACTCGACAATCTGTGGATTCCTGTGCATATGTCCCGCATTTCATGGACAGTTGTCATCAACCTTGAACACGCTGGCGGGGCATATATGTAGCTGTGCCGTAGTCACGGCTGTAGTTCATCTTGGTCTTCCGCTCGCACCCGGTTGGCGTTGCAACAGGACAAATTTTTGGGTCCTACAATGGACACAAATGTGCATATGTAAAATGTAGAACATGTTGGACTGTGTCCATCTGGTCAGTGGTTGTGACCGCTGCTGTATGTTCCCAATTGCGGATGTGTGTTTGACTACACATATTATGTTGTGCTCTGAAACCCATGTTCTACTACGATTAACCCAAATGGTATTGATGTAATGCTGCAGGTTGGCAACTGCTTTAAGTAATCCTCAGAAGGCCCAGTAGGACATATCGCCACTGTATTGTCAATATAAAACAGCCAGAACATGCATACCCTATTTATTCAGTGAAGGATCTTACTTATATGCGGCACCGCTAGTGTTGAAACATCGTATGACCTTCCTAGTTGAGGTTGTTAGTGTGCCATTAGTATGTGTTCCACAGGTCGCCCATTTGTTCCGCAGTATGGAAGCAAGTGATCCTCATGTTGTTGCTGGCAGATCGAGTGCTGTATGCGGTATTACGCGGCGGTCTGACTTTGTATGGGGAGTGTCTACTGTAGTCCCTATCTGTATTTCCTGTGTTATGCCTTACGCAGCTGTGTAATTCCACCAGGTTTCCAGTTATAGGTGCCATCTTGGTCGTACACTTGTCCATCCATGGGAATTGCCTACTGGACACTGATATAGGGCTGAACACATTTCACACCTGCTTTTAGCATTACCCAGTGGATGCTTTGCATCCTTAGTGGAGACTAAGGCACGTGCTATACCCACAGCCCTCCCACGGGGCGGGACAACGGATTATCTGCCAAACAACACCGAGCCCCATTTTTGCATACCCAGGATCCCATGGCTGCAACCCCCCACGGTACCCATTACACACCCTTCATGTGTGCGGGACTGGGATGTGGACGCACTTCTATGGACACGACAATCTGGGGATTTCTGTTCATATGTCCTGCATTTCATGGACAGTTATCATCAACCTTAAACACGCTGGTGGTGCATATGTCTAGCTGTGCTGTAGTCACGGCTGTCACTCTGTCTGAGTCGATCACAGCTGGTCGACGGTGCAAACGGAACAATTTTTGGAGTCCTACAATGGACACCGATGTGCATATGTAAAGTGTAGAACGTGTTGGACTGTCACCATCTGGCCAGTGGTTTTGACTGCCGCTGTATGTTCCCCAATCGCGGATGTCTGCTTGACTACCCATATTATGTATTACTTGGCCTATCTATATCCACGTGCCAGTAAGCGGAAATACAGCAAACCTTGCGTCCTGCCCATCTTCATAAATGACATTATTAAACATATATCGGCTAAAACAGCCAATGACAAAAGCGATACACTCCACAGTCAAAAGATACTGAGCTCTTTCACCTACTAACATGGGGCATCGTCGGTCTGAAATACATTACATAGTCGTCCCTTATACACTTCCTTCAGAGTCAGTTTAAAGTCAATTAATCAATAAACCTGCTCATAGTTAAGTGGACAGTGCTCCAAGTCTTGATGATAACGTGACATATACAAATCAGTGTTGCATACATTACTTAATGGAAACAATAATATGACAACAATGTGTTAATATAAATACAATATTGGTCAATACAATCAGTATATTGAAACATAGTTGATAATTGTTGTGAGTAAACCTTAGAATGTAGTGTGTTGATCAGGATATTTTATATCAATGTGTATAATTGTAGCATTACGATTCCAAAGCATGGAATCAATAAGTACAATTTAAGCATATATTTTACAATTATGAATGTAAATGAGTGGAGGACACATCCTTAACCTTCCCTGCTTTGAGTGGATCACACACGCACACACACACTCGCATTTCCTAATTGTGGGTTACGCACAGGCGCACATGCATATCCGTATTCTGTTTATATATGTTTACTGGGTCTGTGTGGTTACGTGGTGTGTGTTAGTTGTGACTATTCGGTAACATATCTCTGATCCGGTTGACCGACGTCAGCAGGACGGACTTGCAACTTTATACATGTAACAGTCTTTGCAGCATGGACGCATTACGTACGTTCACATCTATATGTTCTATAGTCGTAATTCAAGCGTGACTGCATTCACGTTTGCGGTTACTGTGACCACTACCGTTAGCTGTTCGGTGTCATTAATATGCATACCCATGGTACTTAGCTACATTTACATATCCCCCGCACTCACGCACGTCACAGGCATCCATTCTCCTCCTTCGAAAGGTGCGGTACTGCAAGTTAAACATTCCTTATTCCTCTCGCTCATGGCCCAGGATGCATATGTCATGACCGCAGGGATGTTCAGATCACAGGTGCTTATATCCCCTACGCATACAGGCCTTGATTGTCAGGGTGTTCCTGTGGTGCTTTGGGTTTGGTCTTGTCCGCCCAGTGTACGGAACTGCCCTGACCGTGTCTGAATGTTAGATGAGTCACATGGGCGGTTTGTCCGTGTCTATGATACCATGTCACCCCAATTATTCATAACCGTGTCGTGATTGGCGGTGTACCCGTTGTAGATCTTGTTATTCTAATTGCACACGGTCTGGTCGAACGGACTTATTTCCATTACTAACCCTCGGTATGTATGTCCTGTGTCGCTATATTACATGGGTTTACCATTGCGTGACGGCTTTCACTGAGCCACAGACATGTCCGTTGCTTGGTTTGGGCCGGTTCCGCTCTGCTACACACATTTAACATGGCAGAACAGGTTGAACAGCTCAGCCACGAGGACATCGGGCTCTCCGTCGCTGTTTAGTATTGAATCGCTATGTTGAGTTTGTTTCACAAAGCGAGACAGTGTCGACATTGGTAACGGACATCTCGCGCAGTACGTCCGCACCGCCGCGGGTGCCGTATGTCTGCGTTTGGGTGGCGGACAGGCATTATGCTGTGCCATTATGTCTGGGAATATATGGTTTCTTGCCATAGATGATATGGCATACTAGCAATGACCCGCGTCTGGGTGTGGGTACTGCTGTATTACCCACGGGAAGAGTGGCCTTAGGTTAAGTGGTGCCCTAGGCAGAAGGACTCCATGTTGCCACTGCCACATCACCCGCTACCCCCCTCCTGGTCTACCTACACCAAATAAAGTCTGGAAAGGTGCCCCGAGTAGAGCAGCCTAGGCGGCTGCCTACTTGGCCTATGCCTAAGGCGGCTATGTGTGTGGTCCCTCGGGCATCGGACTCGAGCCGGCACGTCTGCCGTGGGTATGTCCAGCATTACCCACATCCGGCCGTGGTTTATTGCTATGATGTTCCATGTGTACAGTGGTGATGGTTACCATACATATGCCTTTCTCAAAAGCTGATTTTACACTTCTGAACACTACTGTGGTATCCTTTAAGGCCCCTGAGCCAGTGGTGAACATTACTCAAACCGCTGAATCACGTACATATGCCTTCCACCAGCACCTACAGGACTGCATGGATCAGGCAATCCCATACAAAACTGTGACTCTTTGTACCAAAGACAAGCATCCAGTCTGGTGGACCCCAGCCATGAACAAGCTCTACAACGACAGGAGGTAGCTACTACAAGTTAAAGCGGAATACTTGTAAGGTAACACACTCTTGCTCATTATATGTGAAGAACTACAAGCTGTCATGAAATCATCCAGGGGAAATTCAACAGAGAAATTAACAAGGACTCAACAGACAATCATAAGGCCTTCTTTAGCTATGTTGGACACCTGGGAGGACACTCCCAGATATGCTCAGACTGGGTTCAGAATGATGTGAAGATGACTGAACCTACACACATTGCCAACATACTGGCTGACAGGTTCAGTGCTAACATTCCCCCCCCCCCCACATGGAGAGATATCTATACCAGAGAATTGTAGATCCTGGAACATCTGTAGCACAGGTGGGAAATGCTGTCTCCAAGGCAGTAAACACAGCATCCATGGGACCAGATGGTGTCCCAGCTGTGTACTCCATGAACTCTATGGGGAATTAAACCCACACTTAGGACAGCTGTTTAATCTTAGCCTCACCTCAGGATCGTGCCCAAGTAGTAGCACAAGGCGACTGTAGTCACACTTCACAAGGATGGTGCCTCCACTGACCCTGGTTATTACCATCCCATTAGCTTGACAAGCCTTATCTGCAAAGCCATGGAGAAGGATCATAATGGAACTCATAGATAAAGACATAGGGGACTTGCATACTTTGGATCCAACCCAGTTTGGCTTGGTCAAAGTCAGATCATGCCTTTACACGTGTTTGACTTTGTAGGATCAGTCACCAAGGCCATTGATGAGGGTAAAGCAGTCCATACAGCCTACCTCGACCTGGCAAAGGCCTTGACACAATACCCCCCTCGGGTATCATTGATAAACCCATCATCTTGAGCGTAAATCCATACATCGCCATATGGGTTGCAAACTGGCTAAGTCACGGAACCCACACGGTCATAGTTGCTGGCGCCATGTCATACTCACAGCCAGTCACAGGTGGTGTCCCATGGGGCTCAGTCCTGGGTCCACTATTTTTCAGCATCTACATTTCCAAAGTACAAGCAAACACAGGGGGGTTATGGCTGACAATGTTTGCAGATGACTGCAAACTGGGTGCCATAGTCGGACACACATCTGACACAGATATCCTTCAGGAGGGCCTCACAGATGTGGATAAGTGGTGCCAGAGACATGGCCTACAGCTAAATGCCAGGAAATGCATAGTCATACCCCGGGAAGAACAAGGTTACCCCTAGCTACCATATAGGTGGCAATCCACTGAGCACAGAGGGAGTTACCAGGGATCTGGGGACCCGGTTGTTGTTAACCGTTAGATTCGACACACGTTGCTAACGTAGTGAGGTAGACCTTCAACAGTGCATACATCATCATGAAGGGATTCACATCTAGATCAGGGAGGTCATTGTCCCCTTGTACTCATCACTCATTAGACCTATGATTGGGTACAATGCCCCGTTCAGAATGTATCTGACCCGACACCTGCAGCAGCTGGACAGGCCCTAACAGTTCATCGACAAACAGATGCAGGGTCTCAGGAATATGTGTTATGCTGACCGACTGAAAGAATTCCAGCTGTATACAGTCGCATACCACTTGCCCAGAGGTGACCTGTGCCTGGCATACAAGGCCATGTCGAACCCAGATCTGATGACTATGCTTCACCTAAAGAATTTAGATCCCTCAGAACCACAAGGGCAGGTGGCGTACACCTTCACACTGTCATTAATAGAACGTGCTGGTGGGACAGATTCATCACCCAGACACTCACTATGCTGTGGAACAACATCCCAGTACATGTGAGGCCAAGCACCTCGCTGGCCTTGTGTTAGTATTTTGACAAGGATGTCTGAATTGCTTTATTTAACTAACCTTCTAAATGAATATTTACTTTACCACATTGTGAATCTTTACATTTCGTTGGTCTATTTTACATTAGTCATAATCATACGGTTTATCTCTATATATTATGGTTCATTTATATTACTAGGTGTCTGTAGTTCTTTTAATATATTGGCACAATCCGTAGAACATATATATATGCAGCTTAAACAGTCAGACATTTGGAAAACATTATGATGGTTCTTCTTTCATATATATACATATATTTCTATTTTTCTATGAAGAATGTACCTTTCGAAGCAATGTCTGATGTACTCACTGTGTGGAATCTGTAACCCAAGTAAAGTTTGTTTGCTTGTTTGCCTTTAAGGCATTTAATTAATACTTAGCACATCTAATTTAATGACCAATTAAGGGTTTTAAATGTAGTAGGTTGGACTGCATTGTATGTATTCTGAATAAGTCTGCTTATGAAGCAGACGAAAAGAGCTTCAATAAACTATGGTGACTGCATTTAATTCCTGGTGGCCTCTGCGTGGTCGCTGACGGTGTCTACAGTACCTCGTCTTTGCTTTGGACTTCTTCAGCTGGTTGTCTGTGTTTTTTGTATGGGGAATGTCAAGTGTAGTCCCTATGTGTATTACCTGTGTAATGCCTTACTGCGGCAGTGTAATTCCACCGGGTTTGCAGTTATGGGTGCCATCTTGGTCATACGCTTGTCCATCCATGTGAATTGCCTACTGGACACTGGTATAGGGCTGTACACATTTCACACCAGCATTTAGCATTCTACGGTGGATGCTTTGCATTAGTAGTGGTGAGTAAGGCAGGTACTATGCACACATCCCTCCCACGGGGCAGGACAACGGATTATCTGCCAGACAACACAAAGCCCCATTTCTGCATACCCAAGATCCCATGGCTGCAACCCTCGACAGTACCCATTACACATCCTTCATGCGTGCGGGACTGGGATGTGGATGCACATGTATGGACACGTCGATCTGGGTATTTCTGTTCATATGTCCTGCGTTTCATGAACACTTGTCATCAACCTTAAACACGCTGGTGGTGCATATGTCTAACTGTGCGTAGCCACAGCTATAGCATCGTCTGTTGTTAAGGAAGCGTCTGGAGTGAGTTATGTGAAAAGGTATTTTAGGGTCCTTCAATGGACACCAATGTGCATATGTAAAGTTAGATGTTGCTGGACTGTGTCCAACTGGCCAGTGCTTTTGACTGCTGCTGTATGTTCCCCAATCGCGGATGTCTGTTTGACTACCCATTCTTCGTGGTGCTACGTAACCAGGTGATTTACAGCTGTGAACAGATGGTGTACATCCAAAGATGCAGGTTAGCAACTGCTTCAAATAAAACTCAGGCGTCCCAATAGGACATATCCGTCACTGTAATTTCAACATAACACCACGGAACATGTAGATCCCTATGTCTTCATTGAAGCATGTTTTCTTCATAGGTGGGAACGCCATAGTTTACATATCCCAGTTGGCGTTGTTGGTGTGCCATTACTTTGTGTTGCACAGGTCGCCCATCTGTTCCACAGTATGGTAGCGAGTGCTCCCCATTGTGTTGCTGGCAGATTGAGTGCTGTATGCGCGGTGTTTGCATGGCGGTCCAACTTTGTATGGGAATGTCAACCATAGTCCCTATGTATATTTGCTGTGTTATGCCTTACTGCTGTGTAGTTCCACGGGTTTGCAGTTGTGGGTGCCATCTTGGTAACGCTTGTCCATCCATGAGAATTGCCTACTGGACACTAGTATAGGCCTGTACACATTTCACACCTGCATTTAGCATTCTCCGGTAGATGGTTTGCATTATTAGCGGAGAGTAAGGCAGGTGCTACGCACATATCCCTCCCACGGGGCGGGACAAAGGATTGCCTGCGAAACAACACCGAGGCCAGATTCTACATACCCAGACTCCCTTGACTGCAACAGTCGACAGTACCCATTACACAGCCTTCATGTGTGCGGGACTGTGATGTGGACGCAGTTCTATGGACCCAGTACCCTGGGTATTTCTGTGCATATGTGCTGCATTTCATGGACAGCTATCATCAGCATTGAACACGCTTGCGGTGCATATGTGTACCTGTGATGTGGTGACGACAATGAGTTCACGTGGGTAATGCAGGAAGCTAGCAGGCATTCAATGAATGGAATTTTTGGGTCCTACAATGGACACCAATGTGCATATGTCAGGTTAGATGTTGCTGGACTGTGTCCACCTGGCCAGTGCTTTTCACTGCTGGTGTATGTTCCCCAATCGCGGATGTCTGTTTGACTACCCATTCTACATGGTGCTACGTAACCAGGTGATTTAGTACTGTGAACAAATGTCATACATCCAAAGATGCTGGTTAGCAACTGCTTCATATAAACCTCAGACATCCCAATGGGACATATCCGTCACTGTATTTTCAACATAACACCGAGGGAACATGTTGATGACCTATGTATTCATTTAACCATGTTGGCTTCATAGGTAGGAATGCGATAGTTTACATATCCTACTTTTCATTGTGGGTGTGCCATTAGTATGTGTTCCACAGGTCGCACATCTGTTCCGCTGTATGGTAGCGGGTGCTCCTCATTCTGTTGCTGGCAGATTGAGTGCTGTGTACGCCGGTGTTGGCACGGCGGTCCGACTTTGTATGTGGAATGTCAACTGTAGTCCCTATGTGTATTTCCTGTGTTATGCCTTACAGCGGCTGTGTAATTTCCCCGGGTTTGCAGTTGTGGGTGCCATCTTGGCCATACGGTTGTCCATCCATGACAATTGCTTACTGGACACTAGTATAGGGCTGTACACATTTCACACCTGCATTTAGCATTCTCCGGTGGATGGTTTGCATTATTAGCGGAGAGTAAGGCAGGTGCTACGCACATCCCTCCCACGGGGCGGGACAAAGGATTGCCTGCGAAACAACACCGAGCCCAGAGTCTACATACCCAGAATCCCTTGACTGCAACAATCGACAGTACCCATTACACATCCTTCATGTGTGCAGGACTGTGATGTGGACGCAGTTCTATGGATCCGGTACCCTGGGTATTTCTGTGCATCTGTGCTGCATTTCATGGACAGCTATCATCAACATTAAACACGCTTGCGGTGCATATGTGTACCTGTGATGACAATGAGTTCACGTAGGTGTTGAAATAAGGCATCATTCTTGTCTTTAGACAATTTTTGGGTCCTACAATGGACACCACTGTGCATATGTAAAGTGTAGAGCTTGTCGGACTGTGTCCTTGTGAGCAGTGGGTTTCACTGATGCTGTGTGTTCAACAATCGCGGATGTCTGCTTGACTACCCATACTGTGTAGTGGTACAGGAACCATGTTTTCCGACACCAGAACCCAATGGTGTACATCCAATGTTGCAGGTTAACAACCACTTTAATACCCAGAGGTCACGATTGGGAGGTATTGCCACTTTATTATCGGAACAACACCTCCAGACTGTGTAAATCACGGGAACTTTAGGCCAGTCTTACCGTCCATTTGCAATTGTAATTAGCAGACACGTGTCAATACATGTATGATAAGACATATTGTCATGCAGAAGTTAATCTATGTTATTTGGACATTGGCTTCTGCTATTGGCATCCGTTGTTGTGAGTGTTGCCAGTTACCATACACATTGCTTGCTCAGAGGCAGACTACATAATTCTGCACACTACTGTGGTCTCCTTTAAGGACCCTGAGCCAGTGGTCGACAGTACTGCAGCCACTGCATCAATCACATTTGCCATCTACCAGTACCTACAGGACTGCATGAACCAGGCATTCACTTACCCAACTGTGGTTCATTGTACCAATGCCAAGCATCCAGTGTGGTGTACCCCAGCCATACACAGGATGTACAACATGAGGAGGTGGCTACTACAAGGTGGAGCAGACGCCTTGTGAGGTATGACACCCTTGGTCATCATATGTGTAGAGTTACACACTGTCATGCCATGGTCCAGGGCACATTCCACAGATATACCTACATGAACCTGGCTGACAATCATACCACCTTCCGTTGCTATGCTCAACACCTGGGAGGTCACTCCCACATATGCTCTGACTGGGTTCACAAAGAGGTGGAGTTTACTCAACATACACACATTGCCAACATACAGGCTGACAAGTCCAGTGAGGACATCTCCACACCCTCCCCCACACATGAGGAGATGTCTGTACCAGCGGTTTGTGGTCACCAAATGTTCTGTGACACACAGGTGGGACATGCTCTCTCCAGGGTAGTGGACATAGCATCCATGAGACCAGCTGGTGACCCCACTGTGTACTCCACTATCTCATTGAGGAATTAGACCCACAGTTAGGACAGCTATTTCTTTGTAGCCTCACCTCAGGTAAGGTACCCAGGTTGTGTCGCATGGCAACGGTAGTCCCACTTCACAGGGCCAATGCCTCCACTGAGCCTGGTTATTACTGTCCCATTACCATGAGGAGACCTATCTGCAAAGACATGGGGAGGGATCATACTGCGGTTCGTACATGAATGCATAGGGGACATACATACTTTGCATCCAACACGGTTTGTCTTGTTCAGGGGCGGTTCATGCCTTTAAAGCATGGTTGACATTTTCGGGACAGTCACCGAGGCCATTGATGGGGTGTTGCAGTCCATACAGCCTACCTCGACCTGGCAAAGGCCTTCATCACATTACCCCCCTCAGGTATCGTTGATAAACCCATTGGCTGGGATGTGAACATGTACATCACAGAATGTGTTGTAAACTGTCTATGTGACACAACCCACATGGTCATACTTGCTGGCAGCATGTCAGACCTACTGCCTGTCGCAAGTGGTGTCCCATGGGGCCCTTCCGTGGGTCCACTCCTGTCATACATCTACATTTCCACGGTACAGGCACACACAGGGGTGTTATGGGCAACATTGTTTGTAGATGACTGCAAAACAGGTGCCATAGTGGGACGGACATCTGACACAGATATCCTTCGAAGGGGCCTCCCAGATATGCATATCTGCTGTCAGGGACATGGCCCACAGCTAAATGCTAAGTAATGCAACATCATACCTGTCGAGAAGTACTAGGTCACCCCTGTCCAGTATATAGGTGGCTGTCCACTCAGCACAGGGGTGATTACCAGGGATCAGGGGACAGAGTTTGTTGGTCACCATTCATTCAACACACACGTTGCTATCGTGGTTCTGTGGGACTTCTACATTGCCCACCTGTTTGTGCAGGGATTCACATCTACATCAGGCTAGGTCATTGTCTCCTTGTACCCATTACGTGTTACACCTATGACTTACTACATTGCCCCATTCAGACTGTATCTGACCATACACCTACAGCAGCTGGGAAGCCCTCATAGGTTAATTGTCGTACAGATGCAGGATGACATCATTTTGTGTAATGCTGCCCCACTTGTAGGACCCCTGCCCCATTAAGTCACATACCTGCTGTTTAGTGTTGACCTGTGCCTGTCATACGAGGCCATGTCAACCCATATGTCATGTGTATGCTTCACCTACTGTATCTGCATCCCTCAGAACCACTAGGGCAGGTGACATGAACCGTGTCACGGTCATTAATGGGATGTGTTTGAGTGACACATATATCACCCAGACACTCACAATGCTGTGGATCTACATCACAGTACATGTGAGACAGAGATCCTTCATAGCCTTGTTCGCGGGTATGTTGTCCATTGGATGGAGAATTGCAGGTATAGGCCAGGGATTACATCATTATCACTGCTTGACGGAGGTACAGCAATATCATGAGTATTTTATCTGAAGCACAGAAGGTTGGCAAAGTCATCCTAACTATGGTGTAGTGTTATGGCTGAACCTGGGATGATGGCCTACCCTTTACCTATGGACCTATGAACCTATATTCATAGTTTGTCACATTTACACTTGTCTATCCCCTATCCTCTTTCTCCAGTGTATATTTCTGTGGCACATGATTGTCCTCTGTATTACATGCAGGTATGCTGTGTACAGTGCACATATGTCACAGTTGATGACAGTGTATCTGTGTCCCTAACACTGTGATACTGAGGACTACCACACATCCTTCACAACATTACATGCATATGTTCTTTCTATTCTTCTTTGGCCTATGGGGGGGTGTTAAGGCAAACATTACACAAGTCCCTGTTTGTGCATGCTTCATGTTGGTGTCTGACCAGGCTCCATTGCAGTCATGTGTTGGACGGTAGTGTTTTTGTGTGTTTGCCATGTGTTTTTATTGCCAGTACATCTGTGGGAGGTGTGGTTGGCACATGTTCCTCTTTGCAGGGACACCCATCCTGGGGTTTGTGTCATGCATCTGCACTTGGCATGTGACATATGTCCTGTACTATTCCCACAGTCGTGTATGCCTTCATGCACTACTACTGCGTGTTACTGGCTGTTTGTATGTGGTACACATGGACATTGTGATGGTTGGCTTGACCTATTCCCATGCTAGAACATACACATCTGTCAATTACGTTGTTTAAATCAAACTGTAGCACTCATTCGTCTTTTCAAACTGACAGTCAATAACACAGGAAGCTGAGATTAATAACGTTTTACTACTGTGCAGCAGGAGGCAAAGAACTATGCAGTACAAGTTTAGACTTTTGTTTTACTCTATACATGTTACAGCTGTATGAGCATTGTGTATACTATCATCTTTTGCACACATTAATGATGTGGTCAGTCACAGGGCATTTACATCACTATAGTCCACAAGATTGTATTCCTACAACAGTGCTAAGGTAATGCTTATTAAATGTTTTCCCATGAGGATAGCACAGCCTTGCAGCCACATAGTCAATTAGAATGTACTTGGTAAATTCTGCTCTGTCACGGTTCCAACACTGTTCAGATCCGGTCGTCACTCCATTTCCTACTAGGTTCCTTTGTCTCTCTGGTGAGCAGCTGTACTCTGTGTTAGATAGAGCTCACAAGCCTATCCTCCTCAGTGGAAGGATGACAGATATACCTGTACATACATTTATTATTCTCTAACCGAGCAGATGACTAATGCTGAATGACATACACCTGCTGCACTGGTTACTGCCAGGGTCAGGGTTCAATCACACTGCAGCTACACTACAGGCAATTACATGCATGATAAGCTCTACTGCCATATTGTAAGATAGAATAATATGCATTATACACTATTTTCTTCTAAAGTAGCACGTCATATATATGTTTAAATATGTATTTTGCTAACATTCTCCCTCCTTTGATTGCTTCTATTCTATCCAGAAACATATACAACATTATTTCATTCCCTAGCCTCTTCCTCTCTGGAACGTTTAACTAGGCAAGTAATTTGTTGTACATTTCAAGAAGGATTGCATTTTGTATTAACAAATACCACTACAGGTCTTGATACATAGTCTCGGGTACAGATACGTCGACAGAGTCCCTGACTAATACTTACATGCAAAGTATCCCGCAATAGACACATGCTCCCAATATGAGCAGAACAACACAAATGGCAATCATGATATTCAGTATGACTGAACCCCATCCACCAAATGGTTTGTGGAAATGGTTCGTCAGTGGGTTTGGGCCTGGTTCCGCCATGGATGACACCTGCTGTATTACCTCTAGGTGGGCGTTGATTTTGGTCTTTTTATGTGGTACTTGGACACAGCGATCTTCTTTAATAAGCGCGCACGTACCAATTCTCGCCGCCAGGGTGCAGTCGTGCGCTATTACATTTTGTGACACAACAGTTCTCATTGCATCCAGTTCATCAGTCACAAGTTCAAGAGCGGAAAGTCACATTCATCATTCCTCCGACAGGTTTTGACAACTTCCTCTGTTGCGTGGTTGATTTCACTACTACACAAGCTGGGAGTGTTCCAGCCCAGGTTATGACGCTGTCACTCAAGTCCATATGAATCGATATTCCTTTATCTCTTGCAGAAGACTGGAATGTCAGAACAGCTTCCATTTCACCCACTGGATTAGTAGGTTTCTCAACTGTGTTCCCAGGTCTTCGAGCTATATGTGTTATAGTTCGTTTCGTACCCAGAGGCAATTGTGCAGTATGTCATGTGACTGGAGCCAGATAACCCAAATAATAACTGCCGGACCAATTCTCAGGTAACCATTGATATGCTTTTTTCCCACAAACAACATAACAATATTCTACTTTACTACTGATGCGGGTTACCTCTGCATGTAACATCTTCCTGTCTATAACAGAGGACTGTTTATACAATTCAGGATGTTTCTGCACATCCTTCCACGTTGTTCTCATGAAGCTTCAATACAGATAATGAATGGTGCTACAAGTAGTACTGTGATCTTTGGCTGTTATATGACATTTGTAAGACACAGTTATGTTACAAATACTCCCACCAACTTGAACTGTATCATGTTTATGACAACATACAATTACTTTTTGTGTAACAGGTAAGTACAGTGCCACTTTGTCCTGTGATCTCACAGAACCTGTATCAAAGTGTAAATATTCACAAGTCTCAATGTATCCCCAAGGGGACACCATACATCGGAAGTCCTCCATATGATGTAGGTATGGCAGTACAAACACAGCAATTTAAAATGTTCATAGTCTGTACATGCACACGCGTCATGCCTAGGTATTTGTTGAAGTGTGGAAGACACTCTGTGGCCAGTTCATCACGTATCACTATTTGTATCTGTGTAGTTATATGCAGGTAAGGTCCCAGCAAATGTAAAGTAAACACAAACATGCTTAATAGGTGTATAATCATTAGGACAGTAAACCAAATGTCTTTGGGGTTGCTTTGTATTGTTATACAGTCTTGCCCGGGTGATTCAGGCTCTATTGTATATCAGCTACAAGATGTAAATCAGACTTGATATCCTTTACCAGTTTGAAAACTGTGAGGTGGACCCAGGACGACCTCTCTGCAAACTTTACTGCAGTAGGCGTTGCCAACAGTACCTGGTACAGACCTTCACACTTTCCACTTGCCAATTATCTTCTTTGGATAACAGTGACATACACACAGGATACTGGTGTCAGCTATGCGTCTGGCTTCGCTTGCTCTTTATCTGTAAAAGACTTTAACTGAAAAACAGTGTTATTGGTTAACAATCCTCTCATGTCACCTGCTAATGAGCCATCGACCTCCGGCTCTGCAGGCATGACAGCTTTCCGCTCTGGCACATGATATGCCATTCCACATACTACTTCGAAGTGGGTGCAACACTTTACATTTGGAACTGTTGTCATGCTCAGCAATGCTAGAGGTAGACAGCAAATGTAACTCATCTGGGTGTCACCCACCAACCTCCTCTACTTATTTCTCGGGATCCCATTTTACCGCGCCAGCAGTCATGCTGACTGTGGGTTGTACATGCAATTTACATTCATGGAAATACAAAATAATCCCCCAGGTTGCGTGATTGTCTGGTTCACTAAATGTGTTCTATTGTCACTGTAGCTTCTTTACAGTATGCCAGATCTAGGGATACTTTATTTTACTGGCACCTTTGCCACTGCTGCTGCATCCGGATTCATGGTTGGGAATGCTTCTACCCATTTTGATTATATATATGTGTAATCACTAAACAGTATTACTTCCCTTCACATTTATTCAGATGTATGAACTCCATACAAATAGTACGGAACGGTTATGGTGGTGTAGGTAAACTCACTCCCTTCGGTTTAAATGCTCCCTGTGCATGATATCTACTGCAAATGTGACACGCTGCTCATGATGTTTGTATGTGGTTCCTAATTCCGTATGTTAGGGGTATTCTGTTAACCAAATGTACCATCCCCCCTGTTGAGACATGTCTCTACCCATGGCTCCACAAAGCCGCATATCTGAATACATTAGATGTTAATATTGGTTTTCTCACTGTGGATATGTGCAGTCCATCTTCAAGGATTGCTCCTCGTCATACCCACGTCGGCTTTTCTGCTTTCGTAGTTGATGTTTGCATTGTTTGTAACATTTCTACATGTAAAATGTCTGAGGATTGTCATTCCTCATTCAAACAAACCCTTTCCAACTGTGAAGCTGCTTGTTTTGCAGCTGCATGAGCTCATGCCTTACCTTTCCTACTGTTATCCTGTTGCTTTCTATGACCTGCACATTTACAATTAGCTACTTTAGTGGGTAACTGAATGGAATGGAATGCATTCAAGATCAATTGCACATGATTAATCGGTTTACCGGTGGATGTTATCATTCCCCTATTCTTCCACTGCTGCTCATAAACATGCACTGTACAGACAACATACTGACTATCGGGACATATGTCCACACATCAGTTTTTCACCACAGTACAAGCACGTGTTAAAGCTATCTATTCTGCTGCTTGAGCAGACACGTTATGCTGCAGGGGTTGGGCATCTACAATCTCATTATCAATAACTACTGCATAACCTACTTGATTCGTTCCTGTAGGACTCTGTCTACATGATCCGTACACATTAACTGTCACCTCTGCATCATCTAAGGGTATATCAGTGATATATCATGTCTGTGTGTAGTTATTTCATCCATTTCGTATAGGCAACTGTGTGGTGTGCCATACACAGGTGTCGGACGTGACGTTGATAGGTTTAATGTTGTACAACGTTCAATCACCATATGAGGTTGACTCAGTGGTATGGTCAAACAAGACAAATGTCTAGCACGGGTCAGGAATGCTATCTTCTCTTGCAGCAGAATGATCGCAACTGCATGAGACATTCTCACAGTGAGAGGGTGGTATAATAACATTAAGGCCGGGGCCTGTACTGCGATGGGTGCTACAACAACTGCCTGTACACAATGTGGCACTGACCATGCCACAGTGTCCAACTGCAATGAGTAGTAAGCTATGTAGCGTTGCTTACTTCCATGCTGTTGCATCAAGACTGACGTCATATATCTCCGCTTACAATCTACAGTCTGACAACATGTGTTATGATTATTCGGGAGACCTAATACAGATGTTGAAGCTATCAATCGTTTTAGTCTGCAGAAAGTTGTTTCTGCTACTGTAATCCAGTGTAGTATGTGTTGTGCTGCCATAGGTGTATTAAAGATTAAGGCAGACAATACAGCGGATTCCAAAGCATTGTTTGGTAACCAGCTTTGACAAATGTTAGTCGGCCCAGACAGGACATCATTCCCTTCTTGGTAGTTGGCTTGGGTGCTTGTGAAATTGCTACCTTCCTATCGTCATGTAATGTTCTACCCTACTTGGATACCACATATCCCAGGTACTTGACCTGTATTCTCTGTAGTTGCAATTTATGCTTGCTTAATTTATGTCCCTGTTCTGCTGAATATCTCAGTAATGCTATTGTATCTTCCATACATTGCTGCTGGGTAGGGGCCGCAAGCAGAATATCATCCACATAAAGTAGAACTTGACTGGCCCGGGTGGAGTAAACACCGGAATGTAGCTAGCCATCTCCTGTGGGAATATCGTTGTACTTTCACAGTATCCCTGCGATAGCCGGGTATGGCTGTATCTGTTACCCTGAATGTAAATGCAAAGCAATACGGACTATCTGGATGTATAGGTAATGCAAAGGAAGCATAGCTTATATGTACCACGGTAAGATACTTCTGTGGCGTGTTCATAGCATTCAATATTGTGTGTGGGTCTGGCACCATTGGTACCCTAGGTATTATTACATGATTTACAGCTTGTAAATCCTGTACCATCCACCATTCCCCCTTTGTTTTCCGATCAGAAGATACAGGGGTATTGCATGGTGAATAGCGATTACTTTGTAGATGGGGAATTCCCTCTGTGACTTTACAGATATCATCTGGTGTCCACGGTCTATACACTACGGGGGTTGGGTCCTGGCCTTCCTGTCCTGCATGAGGGTTTGGTACTTCAATTAATTGACAGATATCCTCACTCTGTTCTAGTGACTGTCTTCTTACTCGAGTGTCCCTAGGTATGTTACAAGTTCGGGATGTGGTTTCAATAGCTTCTGTTACATTTGGTCGTTGTGATACCTCTGTTGACACAGGATAACGTGTGGGGACTAGCCTGCCCTCCCACTTCATATCCTGGATGTAGTATCGGAGGTGGTAGGGGGGTGGGGGGGCTGTCGCTACTACTGTATTATGATCTTCTCTGTGTACGTATGATGCTTTCGCATTTGTAGTGTTCTGTTCCCTTCGGTTCACTATCTCAATCCACCTATGTGCTTGACGGATACCCAATTGTCGCTGTTTTGTCGCCTGCACATCTTAGGGCTGCCACCTTTTCAAATGCACAATGTGGGACATTAGTGTTCGGAACGTGTAATTTGCCAGGAAAAAGCATACCCACGGCCAGTACATAGGACCGGATTTCACTTTTTGCCAGGAGAGCTACCAATTCTTGTAGCATTTCAGTTGCTTATTCTGTTTATTATGATATTTTGTTGTTCCAGATACAAAATTACTGTTTTATGCTACCATTTGAAAAGATATCTGGGAAATCTTTGTCCTGAGATATCAGGACATTTGCCATTTGTTCTGTTTGTTTGCAGGACACAACTGGCCAAAGGGGGATTGTCCCTCACAGGGTGGGACAGGTGGTTACCCTAGAACATGTGCATCACATTTTCAGAGATTACAATGTTTCAGTAACGATATTTTGTCTAATATACCATCAATGTCATATTTATTACCCCATTTTGCTGAATATTTCACATTATGTGCTCTCTGCGATTGCATATACTTCACGTCACCCGTCAAACGCGGATCACATGATCTGTTTGTTCACTAATCTCCCATATCCTCTACACGACTGTTACGTACCCTTCTCTCGTACCACGTGGTATCTCCTTCCCTGTATCCACTGTAGTGTCTACAATGACTATTTACTCTGCTCTGTGTTCCCCTGACCTATGTCCAGATTTAACACTATTTGGATTGGTCTTCGACCCGCTATCACGACTGTTAACAGAAACACAATGTAGTCTGGTCCCTGATCTACAATAGACACAAAGAGGCAAACACTCCTTACCTGAGCCTCCTGTTTAAGACTGCACGTTTTCTTCTTGGGATCCAGTTTTCCGCTTTTCAGCCACAGATCAGACGGTAGACAGCCTCTTTACACACAACAATTCAGTCGGAGGTCTTTTCATTCAAGAAGAACCATTTAGGCAAATTCTCCTGCGCAGATGTCTAACCACCCATGCACTCTGACCTGTAGCTTACCAAGGGAATTCCGGATAAGAAGGATCACAATGTCAAATAAGTTGTTAAAACCACACTGTAGTTATCAGTAGGCTTTTCTAAGTGACAGTCAATAACACAGGAGGCTCGGGTTCACAACGTTTTAGTAGTGTACACAGGCAGGCAAAATAATATACAGTCCAAGTGTGAGAGTTTTGTCTGACTCTATACAGTAAGCAATTTCTTTATATAGTGTTTACAATCAGCTTTTGCCCACCTTACTGACGTGGTCGGTCACAGGGCATTTCCATCACTATGGTCCGCAATAGTCTATACATACGTGGGTGCTGAGGTCATGCTTTTAAAATGTTTTCCCATGAGAATAACACAGCCTTGCAAGGCACCTGGTCAATTACAGTGTCCTTCTGTGATTGTAGCTGTTTCAAGGACCCTGGACTGTTCCGATACAGTAGTCAGTTCATTTCTTAATACGTTGCTTTGTCTCTCTGGTAAGGAGTTGTACTCTTATCTTCGATAGAGCTCACAAGGCCATCCTCCTCAGGGGAAGGGGTGATGTTATGCATGTACATACATTTATTTTTCTGTCACCCAGCAGATAATTAATGCTGAGAGACATTAGCCTGCTGTACTGGTTACTGCCAGGGTCAGAATTCCATCACACTACAGCTTAGCTTCACCAATTACATGCATGATCAGTTCTACTGCCATATTGTACGGTACAATTCAATGCATTATATAGTATTTCGAGTCTAAACTGGCACTTCATATGTGTTTCTATATATATTTTTCGAACAACATCCATCCGGCCATATGCATGTTGTTCCATCCTTTACCTTGACTGTGTGTATTTGGCCGTCCGGCAATGCTACTCTCCACATGTGATGTCCCACCTTCCCCTTCTTTGCCTTTAGCACCCTGTTAGGACGTCCTGTTTGGTAGGCATGTGTTCCGCTATATGTGTTCGACTTCTCTGCATAGCTAATCATCGATGCGGTGGTTCAACAACCCGACTTGTCCACATGTGTACAGTTATGTGCACCGTGTCGTATGCAAACCTATATGGTTTGGACGGGTACATACCACATGCGTACACATTCTGCAGACACATTCACATGCAGCCATTTCCATATCTGTACCTGAGGTGGGTTGGTGACATGTGGGTATGATTTGCCAGCGTGGCACTGCCTAACACAAACATCTTACCACATTTCAGGTATGCACATTGTGTGTAGGTGTATAGCTGCACACGGATGCTAGCAGGTTTGGGTGCACAGGTGTACATGGGTGGGACTTACATGCTACAATGAGGCTATTGTGTATTACATCTGAATGCATGGGTTCTGCTTCTGGATATTACACTTCAACATACGCCATCCAGTGTATGTGACAGAGACGTTGCTGGGTGTGGGATATGTTGCTATGCACATGTTTGCCTGTGTTTAAGGTATCTTGGTTCCTTCCTGTTGTTATGTCAACACAGCTACCCGGCTATGTACTCTCACTACTGCTTGTGACCATTATGGTTGGCACCTTTTCCAATGCCCATAGTGGGACATGTTTTGTGGGAACATCGGATTTTGCAGGACAACACATACCCACAGTAAGTGGAGTTGACAGGACTTTACTTGTTTGCCATAATATACGCTTATTCTGTTAGCATTTGGGTTCCTTATTCAGTTTCTTATGCCATGTATGTGTTTCATATACAAATTATATGTTTTATGCTACTATTACATGTATATTGCGGGAATATTTTTGGCAGGGAATCTCAGGTCATTTTCCTTTTTTTCAATTTTTGCAGGGACACAACTGTCCAATGAGGGACTATCCATGGCACATTGGGACAGCTGGTAACCCTGGTGACCATGCCCATGTCGCTACTGGGGTTGCCACCTTTTCCAGTTGCCAAGGTGGGATATTTCCGGGACTCACATCTAATTTTACAGGCCGACACATACACACGGTCACTATATGGCATAGAACTTCACTTGTTTGCCTAAATAAAAGCTTATTGTTGTGGCAGTTTGGTTGCTTATTCTGTTTCTTGTGACATTGAGATATTTCAGTTGCAGAAATAACCAATTCATGCAACCATTACATTAAATACGGGATATCATTATGTCCTACAATCTTAGCACATTTGCCATTTTTAATATTTTTTATCGGGACACAACTGCCCATAGAGGACTGCCCTTGCAAAGTGGGACAGGTGGTAACCTTAGTCGCTACTCCTATGTCGGTGCGGCTCGCTGACATGCTGCGGTACACCTTCTATGAGTATAACCACTGACGGTGCATTGCGGGACAAATGCGGTCTTATGCGTATCCTTTGCTCCTTGGACGGGTACACTTAAGCCTTTGTGGGTTGTATTTACTTTTCCGTTTAGTTGGGACGGGTACTATGTTGCATACTCTACGTGCGTTTCATTCTGCACGGGCCCTGGCTGCTGCCATTACTATTATGGG
Source organism: Protopterus annectens (assembly GCF_019279795.1). NCBI lineage: Eukaryota > Metazoa > Chordata > Ceratodontiformes > Protopteridae > Protopterus > Protopterus annectens. The sequence goes on along the minus strand of NC_056737.1, from coordinate 1,691,888,225 downwards.
CGGACCGTGGCAGTCAGCACATTAGGTTGCTCACCGCATGCCGGCTTAGCCACGCCTCCGGACGCATCCTACTTGGGCTCTCTCACGTACACTACGCACGTGTCTGTGGTTGCGGTGCACTCTCATTAATATGCATATGGCGCTACTACGCCGGCTATTCACTGCACCGCCGGTGCAGCCCTTACGCCGGCCTTGCGCCGAGCTTCATGAATCCCGGGGCCAATCAATAAAAAGCAAGAAGTGTTCAACAATAACAACATCATCTGTTTCATAATAACACTAGTACAGAACCCAGTCATTCTTAAAGAAGCATTGCTGCAAAATATCCATATGATGTAGGAGCGGCATCTGTTACATAGTAACACTACTGCAAAAAACAGTCATGTTAAAGAACATAACTACAAGATATCCACATAAAAATCACAATATTACACCAATCCTAATTACCTCAGTGAGAATAAAGGATGATACTAACTAATAATACTATAAAAATATATTTAGAATATCTTTATACAAAATTATTATTAAAATATATATTCATGTCAATAAAATATATAAATATGTTCATATGAGTAGAATATAAAAATATAAACTTATATGGACATATCACATGGTCATGACTTCATAAATAACTAAACACAGACCATAAACACTAACAGAGATAAACTCATATAAAAAACGAGTACAACTATTTAAATAATCTTCTAGCTTTCAATATAAGTTTCAAAAGTATATTACTGTTTAAACCTAATGTGCCATCAGTTTGAAGTCTAATATTCCATTTACTCTCATTTTTCTCAGTTGCATTCCTAATATCTCCCAACTGTTTACTAATGATAACTGTATATATGGCCATACATTTAAAATAATGTTGTTTAGAGGTAGAAATGACATGTTTAGCTAAAGCATTAGTTGAGTTAGAAGTCCTGATAGTATATATGTTTTCTGATTCTGTCTTTAAAATGCCTATTGGTCTTACCCACATAAAATGATGTACATAAATTGCTATATGCTAAATAACTAATATTAATGCTATTGCAGTTGGCACTCACATTAAAAACATATCTTCTACTAGTTACTGGATTTAAAAACTGTCCACTGCTATCTATGAAACTACAATAATTACATTCTCCACAAGGACTAGTTATCCTAGATATTAAATACTGGAGCATGGTCAAGGGATATGAACATTTGGAATTATCCTATAATCCCTTAAACATTTGTAAGGAGAGTAAATTTGAAATTACCAGATCCCATAGTAACAGACTGAACAATGGCTATGGTCATGAACGTAGAACTATTAAGTGGATGCATGAGCTGTTAGAATCTAGCAACAACCCACTTTTAAGGCATTCCTTACATGGTCACAAATTTCATGAACATCTTGATAATTTTGATCCAGATGTTTTTAGATCAGAAGCTTATTTGTTAGAAGATTCGGACAGGTAGCTTACATCCTTTTACGCTTGGAATTGCTGATTGAAGGCTCATTGTCTGCTATTCTAAAAGTGTATTAGTTCTGGTTTAAGCACTTGGTCTTCAGGCCAGTTATTCTTCATTAAGAAGGTTTGTGGTCTGCACTCTTGTGGGAGGAGAGGCTGGATTCCGCCCTTCTGAGCTGTTAATTTCTGGTCACAGGCTTATTGTGCCTGCTTATTTGAACTGTTTCTTTCTGAAATTGGTGAGCCTTGTTGCTGTAGCATAGACCAGATTCAGGCCTGCTGAATCTAGCTTTGTTTGTATAGCTTGAGCACTGATCCAGGCCATCTTTTTTTGGAGAAGGTTCCCCTGCACCCTAGTGGCAGGATGGTGCAGTTAGAGCTTGTCTGATTGAAGACTGCTGGAACAGGGCTCAGTTTTGAGCTTTTTTCTGGTTAATTGGGTAATTTGTTTAAATCGGTTTGTTCATTTTCTATTGTTTTATATATAACAAAAAATTGCACTTTATTCATCTGCTTTTACTGTATTTTTATTTCTTCCTACTTTATTACTAGGGGCATTGACTACAACTCTGATCTGAGATATATAAAAATAAGTACCCTTTTCTGTGCATTTAAAGTGCTTTTTTATTGTATCTGCTTTATTTTCTGAAAAAAATAACAAAACAAAAAAAAAATACTTGTTTCCCACTTTTCTAAGCTAGTATAGTACAGCTTTCAGGTTAGTGCTGAATTCAGGGCTGTGTTACAAATCTCTGTGTATGCCCATATGTTACTTGGACAGAAGGAAGTTTCTCTGTTCACCTGTGAGAGAGGGGAGCTTTCAGCCCAGAAATTAGTAGTTTATTGGCCATTTTTGGCTAATTTCTATCTCTTTCATTTTCCTGCTATAAAAAAAATGCATTTGCCCGGTTTTGAGCGCCGGGCAGCACCGGTTAGCTAGGGTATAACTATTCCATGCTCTTCAAAGTCTCCTCTTCAAATTTTCCCTTGGAACCAGACAAATGTTCAACTTAAGCACTCAAGCCATTCATTTCTCAGCCTGTCACTTGCTCAAAATGCATAGCAAGCACTTATAAACCCTAGCACTTGACCCACCTATACTGCACAGAAGGACAAGGCTCTCTATTCGACCTTACCAGTCACTCAGTAAAAGAGTTCACTGTACCTATCCAGGCATGTCCAAAGGGCAGTTTCAGATGCACTCTCCAGTCCAACTGGTGAATCTGGGCATTTTGAGACAATGTTACAACTGCCTCATGTACACAGACAACCCTCTCCTCCTACCACCAAACACTAATGCGTGCAAGAGATGCAATTATACAGCCAAACTGGAGGCCAAGCTCTCTCAACCCAAGATTTGATCAGACAGTCAAGAGGAGAAGGGAAATACTTGCATCACACCACCAGTCTCACACTGATCTATTAAACCAGCACCGGCAAAAAACACACATAAATACATGAAAACATACTCGGAGGCTCTAAATAAAAATCCTGCAAAAGCAACAGAGACCTCTAAAGCAGACATTCAAGCAACCTCCACCTCCTAACACTAACTATGAAACACATACTTCACAAAACCAGTGTGCCATGCAATCACAGCCCTTAAGGCAAAATAACATACCCAACATACTAGTAATAGGTGACTCTATAGTCAGGCACACTGACGTCCCACTCACTAGGCTGAATAAGGAGAAGGTTACTGTTAGCTGCCTATCGGGTGCCAGGATCTGCCACATAATACAAGCACTCAGGTCACTCCAGAACAAGTACAAATATGACTCTGTCATTGTCCATGTTGGTGTGAATGACCTGAGCCTTAACTCCCTGGACTACATGAAAAGAGACTTGGAAGAGCTCTCTGATCATGTAGCCCAGGCCGGTATGACCCTGACCCTGAGTAGCATCCTGCTCTCACCAAGAATGATACCACGGTATAAAGAAAAAATTATCAATTTCAACAACAAACTACTTAAGAAACTCAAACCCACCACACTAGCAGCAGACTTACTCCCTGCTGAATTCCTACAAAAGGCCGCAAACGAAATATCATACCCTATCTCCATCTTAATCAACCGTACTCTCCATGAAACTTATGTCCCCTCCATCTGGAAAATCTCCCACATTATACCACTTCACAAAGTGGGCAACTCCACAGAACTCTCAAACTACAGGCCTATAGCCATTCTATCTCCCTTAACCAAAATAATGGAAAAATGTATACATAAACAAATTCTAACTCACCTTATTCAGAACAATCTCCTAGTCCCATCCCAGCACAGATTCAGACTTGCCCATAGTACCACAACAGCACTTCTCTCCTTCTCTCACACAGTAAATCTGAACTGTAATCACAACAAACTCTCCTCTGCCCTCTTTCTTGACCTATCTAAAGCATTTGATATGGTCAATCACCACCTACTCCTAGACACACTCAAATCATTCAACCTTAACAACCTAGTAATCAAGTGGTTCCAATCTTACTTGCAGGGCAGACAACAAGCAGTATTATGGAAAGACAATCTATCCCCCCTACTACCAATCACCCTTGGTGTCCCCCAAGGGTTGATATTAGGCCCCCTCCTCTTCTCAATTTTCATTAATTACCTACCCAAAGTCATCCCTGAAGCAACCTGTATTCAGTATGCAAATGACCCTACCCTAATTTGTTCTGCCACTCCCCCCCTTAGATCTGCAATCCCTATCCCAGAGCACATTCAACAAAGTAGAGATCTGGTTCAATACTCGCCATCTCCTATTGAATCCCAACAAAACCAAATTACTACTTCTCTCCCCTACCCAAAAAACCTCATCACCGAATATTACAATCTCTTCCAATAATGGCACCATAATCTCTCCAGATCCATCTACAAAACTAATTGGTGTAATAATAGATAATGACCTTACATTTGAGACTCATATCAACCAAACCATCAAAACAGTTAACAAAAAACTAGGCTCCCTATATAGGATTAAACAATTTCTAACCCCACCAGCCAGAACAGTCATAGCTAGAACACACCTTCTCTCAACCCTTCTCTATGCCTCTCCCATTTTCCTAAACCTACGGAAAGCTAACCTAAACAAAATAGCTAGCTGCTACAACAATATAGCTAAATTCACCACAGCCACAGCATACAGAACCCATCACTGTCAAAATCTTCAAACATTGGACTGGCTAGAACTACCCAATCAACTCCAGTACAACCATCTCATAGTTATTCATAAAATCCTCTACCAACCTAACAGTACACCCATTCTGGCAAATAGTATCACGCCCTACTGCATCCTACCATCTCTCCGCTGATCTAACAAGATGCAAGTTCAATCAGCCAAAGCCAACAACTCAGCTGGAAAATCACTTCTCTCCAACTCAGCTGGTAAGAAATGGAATGCACTCCCCCCAGATCTTACCACTATAGCCTCCTTACCCCAATTCAAAACATCCCTAAAGAGGCACCTAAACAAGCATTGGCTATGTCCATGTCAAGACCCCGGCTAACTCGACTTACATGCAACTCTTGAAGGCAAATGATGCAATTTGGAATAAACCTTCTACCTAAACCAACCCTAATTATAACTACTTCTCTATAACCTTCAGAACAACAGTCACTAATTCCTACCTAACTTCCTATACACAACTTTAGAATGCTGCATTTCTAACTCCCTACACTAACTTTAAATCCCTTGTCTGTACCTCCTCTTGTGTATCCTATCATCCTAGCTTTTAGACAAATATGTATTCAACCCTTCTACATCCAATTTCCAGGAACTCTCCTCTTAACTAAACACATTTTTCTCACTAATTACCTTTGTTTTCTCCGGGTAGTCCCTCATGTCATCTATCATTGTATCATGCCATTCTATACACTCAAATGCTTTACTGTTATTGCTGTATATATGTAATTCTACTGTTGCTGTACATATGTAATACTATAAACCTACAATGATCTTAAACTTCAATGTAACAATGTATATATATATATATATATATATATATATATATATATATATATACACATATATATAAAAAACCTCCTATTGAAACTTTAAGAAGTTACATCATTTAATGTAACCATGAATATTGACCATCATATGTTTGTACATGTGGAGCTTTTCTGCCCGGGCCTCTGCTGAAAATGGACATGTATCCAGTTGGACTTTCCTGGTTAACAAATGTAAAATAAATAAATACAATAAATAAACTACTCAAGTACTAACTCCCCTGGCCAACATTACCTAGAATTTATAAACTCAAATGCCCTGGATCAACTGGTCAACACTCCCACCAGAGGTGACAACATATTGGACCTGGTCATCACCAACATGGACGACTGGTGTTCCACACCAGAGGTAAACCCCTTGCTGGTTAGATCTGACTATAAACAAATCACTTTGGATAGTCACATCCCCACCCCCACCCCCACCCCCAAACAAGGAAACCACCGTGAAACACTTTTCAAAAGCAAACTTCACGTTACGTAAGACCGAGGTGGAAAATTTCAAAGCCCCCATGTTAAAGGATAATGCTGTCCAAATTACAAAATCCTTTACTAATGCATTCTATGGGCACCTACAAGAATGCATGGATCATGCTATCCCAAGCAAAACCAAGACTCACTCCTCCAAGAAAAGGAAACCAGTCTGGTGGTCCCCTGCCATAAACAAGCTATACAATAGAAGGAGGAAACTAGTACAGAAAAGAGTAAAATCCCAAAAAGGGAAGACATCCCTGATCAGTATCAGCAAGAAACTACAATCCCTCATAAAATCATCTAAGGCGAGCTTCGAAAGAAAAATTGCCAAGGACTCCAATGATAATCACAAGGCTTTCTTTAGCTATGTCAAGAATCTAAGTGGCAATGCTCAGATCTGCTCGGAGTTAGTGCAGAATGGCACAAAATACACTGAACTGACCAATATCGCCAACATCCTGGCAGACAGGTTCATTGTAAACTTCACTCCCTTCTCACCCCCAAAAGGGCCTATAACCATACCATACGAATGTAGAGCCCCTGAAATCACAGACACTCAGGTTAAAACAGCCCTCTCCAAACCCAAAAACACAGCATCAATGGGACCAGATGGTGTCCCAGACTGCACCATACATGAGCTCAAAGATGAACTAACCCCTCACCTAAACACATTGTTCAAACTCAGCCTCTCCACAGGCTGTGTACCCATAGAGTGGCACACAACAATGGTTATTCTGCTCCACAAAGGTGGAGCCACAATAGACCTCAAGGACTATTGCCCTATAAGCTTGACTAGCTTGGTCTGTAAGGCTATGGAGTGCATCATCATGGAAGTCATTAACAGAGACATTGGGAACCTCATAACACTGGACCCTACCCAGTTCGGCTTTGTTAAGGGCAGATCATGCCTCCTGAACCTGGTGGACTTCTTTGAGACAGTTACCAAGGCTATAGATAAGGGAAAGGTGGTACACACAGCCTACCTAGACCTCACAAAAGTCTTTGACACCATTCCCCATTCTGGTGTTATAGACAAGCTCACCAGCCTGAACATAAACCCTTACATCACAAGATGGGTTGACAACTGGCTCATGGACAGAACCCACATGGTGAGAGATGCAGGAGCTAGGTCCGACTCTAAACTGGTTACAATGGCATTCCCCAGGGCTCAGTCCTAGGACCCCTCCTGTTTGGCATATACTTCTCAGAGGTACAGGCAAGCACAGGAGGACTATGGCTGTCCAAATTCACAGATGACTGCAAACTAGGGGGCTATATTTGACTCTCTGGCTGACACAGACATCCTCCAAAAGGGTCTCACTGAAATGGATACCTGGTGTCAAAATCATGGCCTCAAGCTAAATGCCAAAAAGTGCATAGTCATCCCCTTTGGAAAAAGCAAAATCCACACAAACTACCACATAGGTGGTATTCCCCTAAATATGGAAGACGTAATAAGGGATCTGGGGACCCAAGTAGATAGTAATCTCTCCTTTGATAATCACATTGCCAAAGTGGTTAGGAAATCCTTCTATGTGGCCCACCTAATCACAAAATGGTTCGCATCCAGATCAAAAGAGGTCATTGTGCCCCTCTACTCATCACTCATCAGACCCATCATAGAGTACAATACTCTGTTTGGGATGTACCTTACAAGACAGCTGCAACAGCTGGAAAGACCACAGAAGTACCTCACCAAGAGGATCACTGGCCTAAAACAGATGCCCTATGCAGCTCGACTGAAAAAACACCAGCTGTACTCAGTTGCATACCACCTACTCAGAGGTGATCTCTGCCTGACATACAAGGCCATGTCCAACCCAGAATTGATAGACATGCTCCACCTAAAGAAAACCATATCCCTCGAGCCACATGCTTTAGGGATCTAAGCCTCACCACAACAATAAATAGGACATGCTAGATGGATAGAGTCCTGTCCCAGAGACTTCCCATGCTTTGGAACAAGATTCCAATCTACATTAGGCAGAGCTCCTCGCTAACACTCTTCAAGAGAAACCTTGATGAGTGGATGGGAAACAGAAAGTTTACCGTGGGGATCACTTCACTGGCTATGCTGGACAGATGCACAGGGAACTTATCTAAGGGAGCGGCAAAAGCCAACACATTCTGGCTAGGCTTATAAATGCCTTTGGGCAGATAGCCTAGTACCTACCTATAAACCTATCAACCTATGAGCTATTTAAACTCAAACAGATGCAAATGCAAAAGTATTACTTTGAAGCATGCCTCAAGTTTAAAATAGTACCACAAGGTTTAAGGGTACATAATATATTTAGCTATGGCAAGATTTATCCTGCATTATTAAAACAATGGCAGGGGTTAAATCTGGATACATGATATGCTTATATGAGGCTGCTTAATGACTTTTTTAAAGGCGAAGAACTCAAAATTCTTACCATAAAAATGAGGCAGAATAAATTATTCAAAGTATACCCTGAATCTATTGTAGACAACAAAATATCTGAACGTATTGAAACAGTGACCTTGAATGAGAAGAAACTTATACAAACTAAACACAATAAAATGGAAAGAGACATGGAAGATTTCTGTAAAGGCAGGTGTTTGCATGGCCCAGAAACATTGAGAAATTAATACATCCTAGGATGGAGAATATAAATATGGACCAATTCAGTTGTTAACAATTTTGACAATCCTGGTTGCACAGTACCAGCAGTCTCTAATTTACCTACCTGTCAGGTGAACACTGGCATAGATAGTCCTATTAGTGATTGTCAGAACTGAAGATGCACATGATATTACAACCAGCCTCGATACAGGATCTTTTAAGCAACCAGATGTAAGGTGGAAAACTACACATCAACCACATTCATCTCCAAAAGAAGAGGTTTTTATGGACCTACCATTACCTATGAATTGCCATAAATTCAAGGAGTGAAGTCGATCCAGAAATCGAGGTCAGACCAAGAGAAAATATACATCAGACAAAGAACAGAGCCAAACCATCAAGAAGATGTGGAAAACAGAAAGCAGTCATTAGTGCTGAACATATCCAGTAGGGATCTATCCATACATGAAATTTTGTTACTGAATAAGGGACTGTCATACATACCTTCACAGAAAGTTGATATTACGGAAACTATTGTTGATCTAAAGATGTTTTTGCATAATGTCATGCTGAAGTTGAATAATTACAGCAAAGAACCAGGTACTGTTGATGTTTTTATAAAACCTAGTACTATGATACCAGTTTCATATCTTTTGGTAGAAGCATTTAATAAAATGTGTACCAATGACATTTATGAGATTTTTAATGGAAATAAAACAACTAAGGTTTATCAGAATATTACACAACAGGAAAAAGAAGCCTTGAGAAACTTATAGTTAGATACAAGCATTACTATAAAACCAACTGATAAAGTTGAACCCATAATGACAATGGACACGTTTTTTATAATTATATTATGAAGCATATGTTATCAGATATTTCCACATATAATCAACTTACAGTTCTAGACATATCTCATATGAAGCTGCAAATTGATAAGTTCTTAGAATGATTATTTTTAACATGAAAAATTACTATTGAATTATATACATATTTAAAAGTAGCTCATCCCTTGGTACCCATTATACAAGGTATTCTGAAGGTGCACATAAGTCTTAATAAACCACCTTTAAGACCAATAATGGATGGAACTGGATGGATAACAGAACCTTTTTCCATTTTTATAGAAAAACATTTACATCCCTGTTAGACTGCATTCCTATAGTGTTAAAAGGTACTCAACATTTCTTACAGGATTTATATATGGTCATGTCAACCACACCATACAGAAAAGAGTTTTATCTAGTTACCATGGATGTTAGATAATTATTTACCATTATACCTAACAGCTGTGGTATACAAGTGATGTAGACATATTTGAAATTACATAGTAGTTATGATAATACATTTATAGATATGCTATGTTATTTTATGAATATTGTCCTTGCTAACAATGTATTTGTTTTTAATAATACATATTGCATAAAAAATGATGTGTAGCTATGGACACTTCTTGTGCCAATAGCTATGCCAGCTTGGTGATGGCAGTATGGGAAAATGTAATTGTATTAAATATAGTTTGATATAGTCCACAGATATTATTTTATTGTTGATTTGTGGATGATATTTGTTTGGTATGGACAGGCAATGTCCAAGGATGATATGATTTCAGCTTATATATACAGGAAACTACTAATTATTTAAAGTTTTATATAAAAAAGTTTTTAAGCTTTAGTTTTAAGATTTAGAGAGCTTAAGTTCTCAAATATAACTCTTAGATGTATTAGTAGTCAGAACAGCAGATGGTCATATCACTACAAAAACATATTGAAAGTCAGGTTATAAGAATACATCACTGCATCGCAGAAGTCTACTCCCAAATATATATTTCCCAATATAGTTAAAGGACAAATGATAAGAGCATCTAGGTTGAATGTATAAGACCATATTTTTTTAAAAGAAATACAATATTTTGGAGATAATTTCATAGCTAGAGGATATGACCAAAAACAAGTACAGAAAGGTGATTAATGAAGTTGTTCCCATGAGACATATCAAAGCCAAACCTTATTTTTCAGAGGCACAGAATGCGCAGTCTGTTAATACCATGACGAATAAGAAATTTAATCAGGTAAAATGTGCCATATTTTATAGTTGCAATGTGAAACAAATTACAGATGTTATACAAAAACACTGGGATATATTAACTATTGATATAAAAATAAAGAATGTTGTAGAAGAATTTCCCCAGTTTGTATATAAAAATAAGAAGTCAATCCAAAGAATGTTATGCTATCAATATGAAAGTATTGTTATACATAAGGATTTAAAATCCAGGGTAACTAGTCTTGTGCAGAATGTAAATATTGTAGTTTCATAGATAGCAGTGGACAGTTTTTACATCCAGTGACTGGTAGAAGATGTTTTTAATGTGAGTGCCGACTGCAATAGTATTAATATTATTTATTTAACGTATTGTAATTTGTGTACATCATTTTATGTGGATAAGACCAATAGGCATTTTAAAGACAGACTCAGGGAACACTTATATAATATCGGGACTTCTAATGCAACTAATGCTTAAGCTAAACATGTCATTTATACCTCTATACAACATTCTTTTAAATTTATAACCATAGATACAGTTATCATTAGTAAATGTTTAGGAGATATTAGGAATGTCACTGAGAAAAATTAGAGTAAATGGATTATTAGACATCAAACTGATAGCACATTAGGTTTAAATGATAATATGCCTTTGAAACTTATATTGAAAGCTAGACAATTATTTAAATAGTCATATTAGCTTTTTATATGAGTTTTATCTCTATTAGTGTTTATGCGCCATGTTTAGTTATTTATGAAGTCATGACCATGTGATATGCTCATATAAATTTATATTTTTATATTCCTACTCATATGAACATATTTATAAATTTTTATTGATATGAATATATATTTTTAATAATAGTTTTGTATAAAGATATTCTAAATATATTTTTATAGTATTATTAGTATCATCATTTATTCATGTTGAGGTATTTATGATTGGTATGTCATATTATGATTTTTACATGGATATCTTGTAGTTATGTTCTTTAACATAATTGCTTTTTGCAAAAGTGTTACTATGTAACAGATGGCACTCCTACATTGTATGGATATTTTGCAGAGATGTTTCTTTAAGAATGACTGGTTTCTTTAGTAGTGTTACTGTGGAACAGATGACGTTACATTGTTGAACACTTCTTGCTTTTTATTAGTTGGGTCTTTTTGAAATTCTTATTCAATACATTTGTGTCTTATTTTAAATTTTGGTCTGAAGAAGCGGAAGGAGGTTACCCATGAAAGTGCTTACCTTCTTAATAAAATATTTATTGTTATCCTGACCGTCTTTCAGTTCATTTTGTTATTTTTGTTTTTTGATAATTATATATTACTCCTGGTGAGAATAACTGGGATCATACCATAGGTAATCAAAGGGGATGCATGCATACGATAAAGCTTTTAGAAGCTGTGTATATAAATTAGTAGTATGGGGGCAATGCTGGAGCAAATTTTCTTTTATTCATTCATAGATCCTTATTGTGGTTGAATATGGAGAGATGAACTTTGTTTTACATGGATGGTGAGTGTGTTCTAGAACACCCTGCGAGATATATATGTCCCTTCAAACCATTCTCTTGATGTTGCAGAAGGGATCCTTATCAGTTGGTTAAGTTTTTAGAAACTAAACATTCATATCTGTGAGACAATATGACTGAATTTCTGAAAACTTGAAGCTTTCGAATGGAGATCACAGTACAATGAGGAGTGGGAAATTTACAATTTTTCTCAATGAACTGAGATCTTGGAGTTGGTATATATACTAAAAGGAGGGGATGCTGGGGGGCTTGCCCTCCTGCAAAAACATAAAAAAGATAGATTTTTGTGTTTTTTATTTTTTTTAATGTTTGAGTTTTCAGAAATTTGATCATATTGTCTCACCGATATGAATTTTGAGTTTCTGAAAACTCGATTAACTGACATAGATTCTGCAGAAGAGGTTTGGATCCCTGAACTGAGTATTTCTGATGCCATTTGACTTGCTGATATGCACTAGGTCCATCAGTATTAGGCCGGAGGATGCCTTGTATGCTAGAGACAGGTCAACTCGTAGCTGTCTGTAGTATACTGGGTATAGTAACAGGGCATTGAGGTGGTTCACATAGGGCATATTGTTTAGGCTTTTCCTCCTTTTAGTAAGGTATCATTGTGGGCATTCCAGTTGTTGCTTGCATCTGAAAAGATACATGTTAAAGGGCGGATTATACTTAATGATAAACCTAATGAGGGCTGTGTAAGAAAGGATAATGACATCTCTAGACCTACATGAAATCCTTTTGTTTATAAGCTGTAGAATATAGAATGACTTTTATACCACAGCGGACACATGCTAAGGATAACCATAAAGCTTACTTCAGCTATGTCAACAACCCAAGAAATAATAACCAAAAATGCGCTGAGCTAATGCAAAATAATGTAAAATACTCATCCCTGAGGACATTCCCAACATATTATTGAATAAATTCAGCTCATACATTACTTCCAGTCTCCTCCAGATTGCTCAGACCATGTTAGCATGCCTACTCTAAACCACTAAATTACTTCTGATTAAGTGTTAAGCTCTCTGTCCAAGGCTAAAAAACATTGGCTCCATGAGCCCTAAAGACATGCCAGATTGTCTTATTGTCAGTGCCAACCACTGTCTGTGTGACTCCTTATTACATCTGTTCAGTCTCAGCCTCTCCACTGGATTCATGATGAAAATGTGAAGAACTGCTGTAATTGTCCTTTGATAAGAATGAAGAAGCAGCACCAGAGGCCACAGGAGAGCCATTTTGTTCAGCCCAGGGTATGAACTTCATCACTATGTAGAGAGGCTGGCCTGAGGACTGATGGGTTCCCAGTAGCTGGTTGTGAGTTGGATGCAGAATGCTGCTTGCTACACCACATCCTGATCCATGAAACTGCAGAATAAATGAAAATAAATGGAGAGAAACAATAAAAAAAAAAAAAACAGAGAAAGAAAAGAAAGGAGACAACAGATAGAAAATGAACAGAAAAAGTAATTAGTATTATTTGGTACACTTTTATATGACAGACCTTGGATGTGGAAAAATATAGACAGCAGAGCAATAGTGATATAAATGCCCAGGGGACTTATCAGACAGTTCTCGGAGATAACAGTGAATAAGTGAATATGCCCATGTGACTCCTTGGTAGAACAGTGGCACAAGATCTGAATGGCATCACATGTGTGAAATGGGCTTTAAAGTAAGGTATTAATGCACAAAATATACACAGAAATGTTAATACCTGTGGAATGTAACCAAGTATGTCCAGGTATCATACATACTGTGAAAAAAATGCCAGTATGTGTGGCACAGGCTGGCACAGTATCACATATATCATGCTTTAATGTACCAAAAGGAATACACAATGAGCACATAATACCTGCTCTAATACTGCACCTAGATAGAAGGAAAATCAAGTGGACTGATACAAAACTGCGTGACTATTCTCCCGCACATACTATGGCACAGAAATGGTCAGTGGTACTGTAAAAATGCAGAGAAAATGGCAGGCAAACAATTGCTGTGAAGAGTTACAGACTAGTAATCACAAAGCTACAAGGTGCTAAGCAATGCAAACTGCTGAAATATAACAAGGGAGACTAACAGCCCTAACTGTACTGTTACACCCATGGTTAATACAGTACATGTAACATTATGAGGCATTGTCATGGAAAATTGTCAGCACTAAGAAAAGTAGCTTTGTTATGCCTGCATTAAAACATAAAGGAATGGACAAATGCAGGCCACAGATACATCCTTTAACAACATTGTACAACTAGCTAGTGCTATGTTAAGCAAGTCAAGTACAAATATACAGGTATGGCAGCAATGCAGTAAGCAAACTGTGACATCTGGAGAGTCTTGTCTACCTCCTCTGGCATGTCATCCTAGTATTCTCAATTTCTTCCTGAATGGAAAGAAACAAAAACAGAAACAGTAGAGTGTTAAGCAAAGCACAGCCATGAGCAGTAGCAACAGCTTTTAACAATACAAAAAAGAAAGCAACCTGAAATTCTAAGAAAAGAAAAAGATGGAAAGAATTCTTACCATAACAGATAAACCACCTCTCCCAAACATCTTCTTTTCTTTGGCAAATTAGGTCAAAATGGCAAATTTTAAGGTCACATTGATAATGATGGCACTACTCAACACAGTTTGTGGCATCACTTGTTGCTCTGGCAAAGAAGTGCGAAGCATCCACCTTGCACCAGGTGCTTTCATCTGAGTCACACTGTGGTTGATGTAGATGCAGCAGGTGAAGGACAGTCTTTGTTTTCCTGCTACACCATGCATGAATCTTTGCACATTCAGGCCCTGCAAAGCCACGACCACTTATAAGATTGAAACCACGATTGAAAAGCCACAATGACGCATAGTGAAAACTCTATGATGCACACCGATGGGCAACATGGCAATGTGAGGTAGGCTGAATGCAGTGTGCAGCAGCATGACAAGAACAGACATGCATAAACCAAGGAAGGCAGTTGTATTGCCTTCACACATTGTAGTGTGGCTGTACCACCAAATACACAGCACCCTATCATGGCAGCGTGCCACTACCCATAGTCCCTCTATGACAATATGTGATTTGCAGGACAAGTCAACACAACATGATTTTAGGTCTGCAGTGGGCATGCCCCGGCATGCATAGATAAAATTGACTGCCAGGTAGGTACAGACCCCAGAGTGCAAAGCAGAACTGATATCATGCTGTATTATACATGTGTTTCAAAAGCATTTAAGCAATGTCAACTAAGTAGCATAATTGCAGAGGTACAAGGCCAATATTACCTCAATAAAAGCTTAGTTGGCCATTGCAGTCTTGACAGCATTATAGACAACACAGTAGTTTACAAAACATAGATTTTGATGGAGAATGTCTGACTATGTGAAGAAATCAGACACTGTCATCTGTGCTAGCATGTCCAATTGTGGTTTTGTACATAATTTCAGATTAGCCTGTGTATTATATGCCAGCATGACTAGCTAAGATATTGTAAATACATTTGTACATGCTGATTAATACTCTGTACAGGATGTTTAATGTTCTTTTACATTTCTAACTGTGCATGTTTGTGAAGGAGATTCTAAATGCAGGCTGTCTCAGAGTCAGCTGATGAGCAGATAATGTCATGAGAATGTCTCCAGTTGCTCTGTGTTTACTTTCAGAGACTGATGACAGGCTGGAACTTTCAAAAAAGCTGTGTGTTGATTTTCAAAAAGTGAAATGAAAATAAGAACTGGAACACTTGAGACAGTTAAGCCAGTCTATAAAAGGGCCTGTTGGAAACAGGCAAGCAGAGCACCAATGCATGAGAAAGGGGTACCCAATGCTGCACATCGACATAAGGGAAATCATGGAGGCAGTCTAAACCACCAGTAACAGGGAAAACTAACAGTCCAAGTACACGGTTAGGGCTTAGATGTTTCATATGTAACCAGAAGGGTCACATAGCAATCAATTGTCCACTGAGGCAAGGTGAGAAACAAAATGTGAGGGAGTCAGCAAGTAAGGATGACAAACTGCCAGTGGTAAGTTGCTTGGAAACAGCAGGGGATGATAACTATCACCAAAATGTATATCCTATCTTAGTAGATGGTAAACAGTTCACTGCTAAGAGAGACACACCTTCTGATGTAACCCTTGTGAGACCTGCAGTTGTTAGAGAAGAGCAGTACTTGCTTGGACAGTCAACTCCAGTCAGAGCTCTTGGAGGGACCCTAATCCAAATACCTTTGGCTAGGGTTCATCTTGACTGGGAGGGTAGAAGAGGAAACAAGCAGGTAGTTTTGTTTCAGTATATTCCTGCAGATGTCCTGACCTTCCTTGATAATTCCTGAACCACTCTGAAAGACTGGCTGCTTTAGGTCATTTGTTACCATTTGTTTAATACCTATTTTAATAATTTGGCATCCCTTTGAAAGGGTATGCAGATGCTCTGGTTGGTGGCAGCATTTTGCTGTATCATTTGGGGTAAGGGACACAGCTAAAAATCTGTGTTAGGCTTTCCCAGAAGTGTTTGGATGTGTGAGTTTCAATTTATTTAAGTGGAAGTGTGAGTCTATTTGAGGTCTTAAACTGGGACACATTGCTCTGGAGTGTGTAGTAAGGACTTATATTAGTGGTGGACAGAAGTATACAGTCCAGTCGCAGGTGTTCCAGGTGTCCCAGGTGTAGGAGTGTGTTCCTATTGTGCTGTTAGGGGAAATTGTGAAATATTACTCATGTTTAAGTGATAGTCTCACATCAGAGTCAGTAGTGAGGCTTGAAGTTCCTTAGTTACTGACCCACAATAGTAGAGGACATCACATTATTGGTGGCAGTTCATTGGGATATTATCTGGACATCACAAGTTATAAAAAAAGGACGTCAATTATGGTAATAAACCACATAATATCAGCAGGTGGTGATGCAGAATGAGTACATTTACTGCAGTGAGGTGATTCTTCAGCAGCAACCTACATATATTACAGTGACAACACAGTGGGGAGGGGAATGAGAGCAAAAGTGAAGGTTTATAAATTATATGTCTCAAGCTCACCTACTGGACTGCATAATACCAGGAATTGCTGGTGTGACATATTGGTTAGCTAAATAGATGTGGGGGTAGTGTTGGAAGGAACTTAGTCTGTTGCAGGGGTCCAGCAGACATGCAAATATATGTGTGGGGATAACAAAGACACAATCAGTGCAACAATGCATGAGTCAGACTGTGGAGGTGTGCAAGTAGGACATACTTTGTTGTTACTTGTTAGCCACAAGTCTGCATAGATACATCAGAGTCTGTTCCTACTGGCTTACTGTGGGGACAAGACCTGTGAGAAGACTACATAGCAGGCTAGCTACATCCTGCAGTTACAGCTGTACTATGGATGGTGGGCAGTTAGAGGTGATGGATGACAAATTTTGTTTCTGTGCACTGACAGTACATATATATTTCTGCAGGTATTACAAAGGCAGCAAAACAGGGGCATTGCTTAGAAAAGCAGACCTGGTCAGGGACTGTAGTACTATTGCAGGTCCAACTCCTACAGCAGCAACATTTTGAACAAAGACAAGGCTGATAATGCATTCAAGGAGCTTCTGTCTCAGGACTTTGTGACTCATGTAAATGCCATTGGTGAGCACAACAGAGCAGCACAACAGCTACAACTCTTGGTACTGACTTGATACATCATGCCCACATGAAAGCTTGGGCTATTGTGAGGTAGAGAATAAACACAGGTGGAGGAATGCTATCCCAGACCCGTTTCATGGGGATTGTGAGTGCATAATAATATCTGGTGATCACCCTGATGTGGCAGCTAGACTGCAGGACACAATGTGCATCTCTGTCTGGAATGTACTAGTTGAATTGATCATTTATCATAACCAATGTATGGAGTACCATCACTGTCATGGGCATAGAGATGGTAAACATCATCATATCTTTTCCAAAGGTATGCCAAGGATGCCACTGTGTCCTGTGACACAAAGTATGCATATATTAATTATGTCTGTAGTTTGTTACATGCAAAGCTGTTGTAGCAGAGTGGTGTGAGATGTCACATGCTTTCATGTATGCACACAGATGTTTCTCTGCTTTTACATGTGCTAAAAGCATGGAGTCAAGCACAAGAAGGAAAGACATGCATGATGTCATGGCAACACTGAAGTCAAACAATTATGGCAGCCTGCATACAACACAGTGAGACAGCATAGAGTTACTGTTAACAATGGTTACAATGGGAGTGCCATGTTGCCCACATTCACTGACATGACTGTGGTAGCTATGGTCACAGTCTATTCTTCCCCACTGTCTATATTAAGACAGGCCATCCATGACATCTTCACCAGCTGATGTTGATATCCATTCTAAAACAGGTATGACAATATGACCATAGTTATTCATAATCTATGCCAGAGGTTTCATACACATGGCCCTCAATCCTCAAATAGCCCTTAAGCCAGAATAATTATAGGTGACATTAGCTATTATGCTACATTAGTAGGTCCATTAACTGTTATTATTATTATTATTATTATTATTATTATTATTATTGTTATTATTATTATTTTTTGATGACTGTGTCACTCAGCTGAGTATGCTAGCCCTTGTACAGCAGCCATAGTCATTTGACTTTGTGACTCCTCATATATGTCCTACATACCTGAAGAACCACAGCACACTCCAGTTGTGCTCTGCCACCCTTGGCCACTGTTCAGCCTTCTAGACAATCTGTACAATTGCCCTCCTCAAGAAGCTCCACCCCATCACTGTACAGTTACCCAACTTCCTTGATTCTCTGAGAATTGTTCCCAGTAACACTTCCAACTTCTCTAGTTTTTCCCCTTCTGCCTGTGAATTTGTTGCTGATCTCTGTCATTGTGTACAACCCCCACATATGCAAATGATAATAGTTGTGCCCTGCCTACTTGTCTGTTGTTATGTTGGGTTGGTAATATTTGATGTACCATGTAGTCAGTGAATGCACACTTCTTCTTAGCTTGGTTGTAGTATTCCATGCATCAGTATTATTATCTACTGTCTCTATTCTGGCATCTGTTTGGCACTTTTCTGGTGAACCCCTGTTGCACCTGTTTACATAAAATCACATTTTGCAGTGTGGTACAGATAACAAACACCTTACCCAAGATTCCAGAGGACACTGCAACACAATACCAGAGATATCTAAGTAATGGAAGTGGACCTTCAATGTTCTAAACACAATGAGTTGGAGATTTGCACCATTGATGTGTTGTGTGTCATCTCCTCCATGCTCTGCTGGTTGTTTTATAGCGTCATGAGTCATAGCTCCAGGGCAATCTGGCATCACATGTAAAACACAACAGTAGGTACCTTTATGAGTGGACTGCAGTCTACACAGCTGCTGGATTGTTTATGCAGCATGGTGGTGGGAAAGAGTGCACGTGCCATTTAGATATCGCTGTGGAAAATCATCCCATAAAGATCAATGGTATAAGTTGGATGTTTGCCAAATATGGGCATTGTGGTAGCTACCTAGTTGGTGCACACATATGTTGTGAATGATAATCTGTGCATTGCACAATCCCTAACAGTTGAGGGAGTGGAAACCCTTCTGGTTGATATAACAGAGGCCATGTGCAACAGGTGGAGCATTAGTGACAATGTAACTGCAGCCAATGGTCTTCAGAACCTCTTGAAATTGGGCCATTGCAAAGGATGTCCACATACTGGTGTTTTTATTTTTTCTTCTGTACTCCATGGAAACCACATATTCTCCTCCACATGCTGCATCATGACATAAAGAAATCATGTATGATTCAGGAGACATATGCCTGCAAAACTATTACCATGTCTACTAATAGCTGCTTGGAAGCCTCATAGAAAGGATGATTACATGTACCTTGTCCGTAGGGATAGGTATTCCACACATCTGACACAATTCCATGTGAGAATGCCACATAACTATCTTCTGCTTCTTCTTCTTTTGGCTTTTCCTGGTTAGGGGTCACCACAGCAGATCATCCGTCTGATCATGATTGGCAGAGGAGTTTAATGGTGTTGAGTTGCCAGCCCAGTGCCCAACCTTCCACAGAAGGCACACACATGCACACACTCACACCTAGGGCAAATTTAGAGTGTACAATCCACCTACTGCATGTCTTTGGGATGTGGGAGGAAACTGGAGCACCCAGAGGAAACCCACATGACTACAGGGAAGGCATGCAGACTCCACACAGAGTGCACCCCAGCTGAGAATTGAACCGGCGAACCTCTTGCTGTGAGGCGGCAAGACTAACCGCTGCACCACCAAACATAACTATATGTCCCTGTATTAAGTTTCTGTCAATACAATCAAATTCAATTAAGCTGTTGTTGTGGAAGGGATTGTAGGTCAACTGTGGATAAACCCATTTGCAATGCTGGGGTAAATAATTCATGCCATCATAGACACTCTCTGCAAATTTAGTCATTAATGTATGATTCAGCTAATACAGATGCTACTTCTTGTATTTTCATCTAGTCAGTTTGTCTGTTCACTAGAAAATTATGGTGTACAGATTCACTATTCATCTTCACTAGGCATGCAATTTTTGTACATTTCTGAATCTCATTTGCATTTGCAGCTGATGTCATGTTGCTTATCTGCATATAATTATATGGTTATTTACATATGATTTTGACCAAGCTATTTTCTTTGGTAGTGCAATCATGCTACGTATACATCTATATCAGCCCCATCCTGTGAGTCACCATTCATCATATTATTTTACTTTAATTTGGTGTATTAATTGTTTTTGAGCCCTTGGATGCATTTTGTAAAAACTTGATTAATTTAGTTTTAGAGGCAGTCTAGTTAGGTTTGGATATTAAAAGCATTTTTAGAACATAAAAAAAAAAAAGAATGAGATGGGACATGGGATACTGAGAATCTAGTCAATTATGTATGGAGATACAGTGAAGCATTTAAATGATATGGTTAGACATTAAGAGAAAGGTGTGATCTGAGGTATAGGATAAGTATAAGAATAAGTGAAGAAATTGTAGAGCAGGAAAAGAGCTGTTTACTCCTTCCTTAATATTCCAAAAATAGAGAATGAAATGTCGGTACTTACGTATTATCGCAACCAGATTTCCGCACCGCCATAATTTGGTATGTGTGTGCGGAAACAGGTTGCTTAATCTATAAAGGGGACTGTGAAGAAGAAAACATTACTCTGTCAATGTGGGGATGAGCCACGAAGAGGAGAAAGGGTATGAGTTTGTACATCTTTGCTCCTGAAACTACACAGTGGTGCTCCGATTTGCAGTGCCTGCATTTGTCAAGACGATGTCAGCTACTGGAAAAGCGAGTCACCAAATACACCCTGAAACAATAGGAGATTGTAAATATGTCAAGGGCAAGGATTGCTGCTTTTCTTAGGTTAGGTAAAGTGCTAAGTTACACAAACTCCAGTCAATAATTTCAGTTAAGGTGCTAACAAAGTGTCCCCATGGCCATACTTTACAAATATAGATAAACTCAAAATCACTTTCATGATTACACACGTAGTAAGAACACTTCCCAAAACATCTTATTGTCGCACAATGCACTTCTTCCTGTACTTTGTGGCTGTTAGCAGTTTTTTTTTTTTTTTAATTTTGACCTGAAGATGTCTTTACAAATAGTACCCCCCCAAAAAAAAAGTGACCAAAACCATCATTACAGGTCTGCCTTTGCCTTCTCTGAAGACTTCCTTCCACAAAGAATCTGTTTGTCAGAACAGCAGCAAGCATTCTAATTCAAGCGTGCGTGTGTAAGGCACTCTGAAAACAGGAAGTGGGTTTCCTCAAATGTTTGTCTTCCCCTTCACAGACCCTGTAATGCAAAGCTAGTCCACAACAAATAAAAAACAGACCCTAAATACCACCTTACAGTGGTTTGTGGCCTCGTTTGTACAGAATTATTCTAAATTGGCAACCACGAAAATCTGGTTGCGATAATATGTAAGTACCGAAATTGTCTCTAGTTATAAAAAAAAGAAAAAAAAAACACTGTTAAGTGGGTTATTAGACAAGATTACTGGAAGGAAGATTAAGTTAAATGACATCAAACTGGTATCTCAGGCCATGGATCCACACAAATTGAGAAATTCATGACTGAATGTGCTGTGATAATATGACTGGAAATAGAAGAAATAATTCCTCCTTGTAGAAACTGAAAAATATGATGGTATTTTAATATCTTCTTTGAAAATTTCAGGATGAAAATTAGGAGACAGGCACTTCATTATAAGAACAAGTTCGAGGTTATAAATTTAAAGGAAACCTAGTTATCAGGAAATTACTTTCATTTGAAAATTAGTTCTGTTTTACAAGATCAGTAATAAGGAGGGTGGAGCCTGAATGGCTAACTGAAAGCAGCAGTATTTTAGAGCTCCATATATCTAGTTAACTAAGACAGGAAAAAATATTCTTTTTTTTTCTTCAAAGTTTAAAATCTTAAAGATAAAGGACTTGTTGTGTCTTTCGGCTTTTCCCGGTTAGGAGTCGCCACAGCAGAACTCCGGTCCGCTAATGATTGGCAGTAGATTTAAAGGACTAATTTACATAATTTGAAACTTTAAAGTTTTACAAATAATTTCCTGTCAAAAAGCTTGGATATATATTCACTTGTTAAAATGAGCAACTCAAAGAATTCTCACCAGGATGCTGCCTTAAAGAAGGAACTACAACAAATGACATCTACCCTGCAGGAGTTGTCTTTGAAGATGAATGATTTTAAAAAGAAACTGGACAATCTTAAAACAAGCAGTGAAAAACAGGCTGACACCCTCAAGGAAAAGCTACAACAACAACAGACAAGGATAACAGGAACAGAGGTTTCTCTAAATGACTTAGAAAGCAAACTTAAGGAAGGGGAAACACAGAAAGAACTGCTTCTTAAACAAAATACTTGGTTGGTTAATAAAGTAGTTGACTTGGAAAATAGGGAGAGGAGAAATAACATCAGGATTTTTGGATTACCCGAAAACACAGATGGTGAGGCTATTATTTCCTTTTTATCAAGCTGGATCCCTGACTTTTTAAATTTAAAAGAAGGACTGCTTGGAGGAAGGAACCTCTAAAATATAAATAGAGCCTGATAAGATTTGATAACGACTATTCATCTAGAATAATGGAACAAAGGAAAAAAGTGTGGCCAATGATAAAGTTTCTGAAACAAAATAACATCAAGGCACAACTTGCATATCCAGCTAAGATAAGATACTATATGCCAAGGAGATGAGGACTTTTACTGACTTAGAGGAAGCCTCTTCATTTATTAAAACTAATAATGTGATTACTTTACCAGAATATATGGATTGGATGTCACCTTCTCTCAAGAGAACAAAAGAAACAAATGTCTGGACAGATGTCTAAAAGAAGAAGCAAAAGACTGATACTGTTACAGTAAAATCTCTCAAAGCATCTGCTATGATATGAATTATTTTAACATTACTTTAAAGGACCAATTTTACTGCTTGGAATTTTAAAACAAAGGTAACTAACTGCTGGAATGTTTATCTATATTTTTTGAAAATAGATGGCACATGAGAGTTTTCACATTACTTCAGGTATGTAAAACAGGGTACTTTTCTTTCACAGAAGGAGGGTTATATAGTACATAAAATATTTATACTGTAAATCAACATATATAATATATGTGTATGTTCTCTTAATTTTCTCTTTTCTTTCACTCTTCTCTCTTTTCTCATTATTTATTTTAACTGCATCTTGTCTCCCTTTCTAAATTCTCTCCTATTTACTATACTAATATAGTCTTTATATATTTAATAACTCACTATCTATACATAGATAAATAATAGTCTAAAATAATCTAGTTTTAAGGTATACTAATTGGAATAGTGAACTTAATTGTTATTACAATATTTATTAGATTATTGATAGTCACTGTTATGCTTATTGGGATTGGGGACATGTTCGTGATTAACTCTGAAATGTTCCATTCATGTACCTATGTCCTTTGAATTATTTCCTTTTAGTATTAACAAATACATAAAAAAGGAGGGAAAATGTACTGTTGGTTAAGAGAAGTGAAGCTTTCTTCACATTCTATTTGCGTTGCCATAGCAACTGTAAACAATTGCTGCAGTTTCTAAGGACACTGTGAATCTGTGAAGTGCATTTAGCCTCACAAATAACAAATAATAAGGAAAAAGTAATGTTGTTTAGTTATTAAAATGAAAAGCAGCTAAACAAGGTAAAATAAATACATAATAGGACTATTTGTATATATTTTATGATTTATCCTCATAGGATTACATATTCCTGGAAACACAACTGAAATGTTCCCAAACTACACATGCACTTAAATGTAGCTGCTTGATTAAAAAGTATTACTCAGTTTAACATGCTGATTCCACAAGCTATCTGCACTGTAAAAGTTACATTGTATATGTTACTTGAAACTGACAGTCTCTAGAGCACATGAAAAGATACATATTCCTTTTTGCAACATGTTATTTTTGTAGTTACCTCACACTCTGTACAAACTCACTTGGCAACTGATAGCTATTTATTTAAAATATCAGATTAAATATTAAATGTGCCCTTGAAATGCTATTGACATTTTGACAAAATATAATGTGAACTGTAAAATGAATGACTTGAAAGAAGTGAAGTAATACATAGACTGCTGTTTAATCTTAGCCTTACCACAGGATACGTACCCAAAGAGTGGCATACGGCAACTGTGGTCCCACTCCACAAAGGCGGTGCTTCTACGGACCCTGGTAATTACCACCCCATAAGCTTAACAAGCCTGATCTGCAAAGCTATGGAGAGGATCATAATGGAACTCATAAATAAAGACATAGGGGACCTACAGACATTGGATCCTACCCAATTCAGCTTTGTCAAGGGCAGATCATGCCTCTTGAACTTGGTCGACTTTTTTGAAACAGTCACCAAGGCCATTGATGAGGGTAAGGCAGTTCACACAGTCTACCTTGACCTTGCAAAAGCTTTCGACACAATACCCCACTCGGGTATCATAGAAAAGCTCACCAGCTTAAATGTAAACCCATATGTCACAAGATGGGTTGCAAACTGGCTCAAGGACAGAACCCACAGGGTTAGAGTTGCTGGTGCCATGTCAGACTCAAGCGGTCACAAGCGGTGTCCCACAGGGCTCAGTCCTGGGCCCCTCTTGTTCGGCATCTACTTTTCAGAAGTGCAGGCAAACATAGGAGGATTGTGGCTGACAAAGTTTGCAGATGACTGCAAACTGGCCATAGTTGAAAATCTATCAGACACAGATATCCTTCAGAGAGGTCTCATAGAAATGGATAACTGGTGCCAGAGCCATGGCCTTAAGCTAAACACCAAAAATGTATAGTCATACCCTTTGGTAAAACAAGGTAATCCCAAGTTACCACATAGGTGGCAATCCATTAAGCACAGAAGAGGTTATCAGGGACCTGGGGACCCAAGTTGACAGTAACCTTTCTTTTGACACTCACATTGCCAAAGTGGTTAGGAGGACCTTCTACATTGCCCACCTGATTATGAAGGATTCACATCCAGATCAAGGGAGGTCATTGTTCCCCTGTACTCTTCACTTATCAGACCAATGATTGAGTACAATGCCCCATTCGGAATGTATCTTACCCGACACCTGCAGCAATTGGAAAGACCCCAAAAGTTCCTCACCAAAAGGATAAAGGGGCTCAAAAATATGCCATATGCTGCCCGACTGAAGAAACTCAAGCTCTATTCAGTCGCATACCATCTGCTCAGAGGTGACCTGTGCCTGACATACAAGGCCATGTCCAACCCGAAATTAATGGACATGCTCCACCTCAAAAAATCCAAATCCACCAGAGCCACAAGAGCAAGAGACTTAAACCTCAACACGGATATAAATAGGACGTGCTGGAGGGACAGATTCATCACCCAGAGACTCCCTATGCTGTGGAGCAGAATCCCGGTCCATGTGAGACAGAGCACCTTGCTGGCTCTGTTCAAGAGGAATCTTGACCAGTGGATGGGAGATCGTAGGTTTACCCCGGGGATCATCTTTGTATCACTGCTGGACAGAGGCACGGCAAACTAATGGGTATAGTATTCTTCAACCTAAGGGGTGGTGAAAGCCACACAACTCTGGCTAGGCTTATAAATGCCCTAGGGCAGATAGCCTAGTATGAACCTATGAACCTATGAACAGTTCTTGACACTACAGTAAAAGTAAAAATATATATTCTCAAGGAAGTATTGAAATGTTTTAGTCTTCCAGTTAAAATAGCTTACTGTCAACATTATGCAATATCAGAAAGTTTGAAGAGCTAGGAAATTACTATTCTTTGTCTTTATAATGATTATTAGACAGATGTTAGACTCTGCTTAGTTTAATGAATTGTGACATATGTTTATGAGGAAAAGTGGACTCAATTACTCACATTGGACTACACATTCCTGGAAACTCAACTGAAATATTCCCAAATTACTTGTGAATTTAAATGAAACTGCCTGATTGTTGTTGTCTTTTGGCTTTTCCCGGTTAGGGGTCGCCACAGCGGAACTCCGCTCCGCTAATGATTGGCAGCAGATTTTTACGTGCTGAGTTGCCAGCCCTGACACACAACCTTTAACAAAGGTATACCCATTCATGCATGTCTCCACGCAGAAGACGCTCTAGCTGAGAATCGAACAGAACAACATCTTACTGTGAGGTGACCAAACTGCCTGATTAATAAGCATAATTTACTTTAACAACCTGAATCCATAAGCTATCTGCTCTATGTATGCTACATTATATATGTCACTTGCATATGACAGTCTCTAGAGCACACGAAAAAATACATATTATTTTTGCAACATGCTATATTTGCACTAACCATACATTCTAAACTAACTCAATTGACAACTGACAAGTTATTTATTTGAAACATCAGTCTAAATATTAATTGTGCCCTTGAAATATTGTTGCCATTTTGACAAAACAAAACCTGAATTGAAAAAGGAATGATTTGAAGAAGTGAAGTATTGTACAGATTTCAAAGACGGCTATTGATACTACAGTATAAGTAGAAATGTATACATGCAAGGAAAAATTGAAATGCTTTATACTTTTAGCTAAAATAGCTTATTGTTAACTTTTT
This sequence comes from Protopterus annectens, assembly GCF_019279795.1. Classification (NCBI taxonomy): domain Eukaryota; kingdom Metazoa; phylum Chordata; order Ceratodontiformes; family Protopteridae; genus Protopterus; species Protopterus annectens. The sequence goes on along the minus strand of NC_056737.1, from coordinate 1,691,861,058 downwards.
GCTTTATCAGAAAATTTAAAGAGCTAGGAAATTATTTCTAATTTGTCTTTATAATGTTTATAAAGTGATGTTAGTCACTGACTTGTTTAATGGATTGCGAGTCATGCACAAGATGGACTACTGAATGTTATTTCTGTTTGCCTATGTTTTATGAATTTCTTTTATTAGTACTGATTTAAAACAAAGGAAAGAAAGGGAAGGGAAATCTCTGTGTTTTTGGTCAAGGGAGGAGAGGCTTAAGAGTATTCTAACTGTCCCAAGAACTCTCTAAGATGCTCTAAATACTATTTGATTAGTACTTACCTAAGGTAAGTCTTGATTACCATATAGGTACCTTTACATTCATTCTAGACCTGATGTGATTACCCATTCTGGAAGCAGGAGGTGCCCTATGCAGGATGGGAATTGTCAGGGTGATCATAGTTCATTCTTAGACTCTGCTTTGTAAATCTATAAATATGTAAAAGCACTGCACACTAGAATGTAGGGGGCCTGTACTCAGAGTCAGGATACCACTGATAAGCCATGTCTTTTCATAAGTGTAAGTTGAAGTTGATGAGCTGAAGATTGGGAAAGTAAAGGAAGACAGTACACCTACAGTAAATTTATATTTCATTGGCAATCACTCATTGTCTCCTGTAGAGTCCTTTTAGTCAAATTCTTTTAGTAATAATCTATTTATTGTTGGCTTATTTAGTGTATGCCCCTCTGTTGCATTTATTTTATCCAAAATGACATATCTAAAATGTTTGGGATCACTTAAGGGTAACTAAATATTGGATATTTTCTAAGTCAACATAATAATTGTTTACACTACTAACATTCCATCCTGATATATAAAATTCTATAGAACAATAATAGAATAATATAGAATTTCATATCTCTTTTAAGAAAATTCTCCATATAATAATTTAACATATGCAGCTCAGTTGATATTGTTGGTTAAAGGTATGAGTGATAATCCAATAGATCTATCTTTATCTATTGGATTAGGAATGACTTTCATTCCATGTTTAATGGGAAATTCATATTTACTTGTATTTGATACTTTAGAATGTTTTATAGAAGTACTTTTTAAAGCCTGACCAGAATTTTACCCTACTTATATTTAAAGAATAAAGAACATTAAATAACACTCCCAAGTTTACACACATAAAAATAACATCCAATGTTATCAGAGAATATGGTATAACTACTATAATCAAAAAAAAGAAGCAAAAAATTTCTTCCAACAATAACTTGAAATGGATTTAACATTCTTATCATTAAATACTAATGGCTTAAATAATGCAAATAAAAGATAAAACTTACTAAAATATTTAAATCTAAATAAGGCACAAGTAGTATTTCTCCAGGAAATGCATTTTAAGACTAATGATACCTTCATTTGGAACCCTAAGGACTATACAGTCTTAGCTCAATCCTCCTATAGAACAAAGACAAAAGGAGTATCAATTCTCTGGAAGAAAAACATAATCAGTCCAAAAGTTATTTATAAATATGAAGACAAAGAAGGTCTACCAGCATTTGTTATAATTAAATTAAATAACAGAATATGGACCTTAGCTAATCTATACTGGTTCTCAGGAATTGGAGCAGGAATGGTTAAAAAACACCTAGATTTTATTTCCAACAATTATAATGGAAATCTTATACTGGGAGGAGACTTTAATTGTACCTTAGAAGCTTCTGAAACCAACAAGAAGTCTTTTCGCATAGCAACTATTTCAAAATCCTTAAAAAATGAATTGATTAATTTCATTTTCATTTAATAGACACTTTTAAAGTAAACGATGATAAATCCTTATTATTTCTTATAAAGACCATAGATTTGGAACACAAACCAGAATAGACAAATTATTCATAGTTCAAGATTTACAAACAAAAATCCTCAACTTCTCAATAGTTCCATGCCCCTTCTCAGATCATGACTCTCTGATAATGAAGCTCCAAATAAAGTTTAAACCTTTAATCCTCTCAACTAGAATTCCATCATATATCATGAAAATTAAAGAATTCAGACCCTGGGTGTTGTCAGAGCTACAATTATTTCATGAAATTAATAATACAACAGAAATCAGTAGAGTCATGGTTTGGGACTCATTAAAAGCATATGTATTCGGTAAGACCCTTAGCTGGTACAATAACAAAGTTAGAGAGTGGGAATCTGAATCATTAGACTTTCAAACCAGACTTATGACAGCAAAATCTAAAAAAAAATCAGAATTGTCCAGAAGTTAAAAAAGAAATAGATGAATTAAATAAAAATATAATGAAATTCTAACACACAAAACTTGTCTAGCCTTGGAAAAATTGAAAATAAACTCATTAGCTACCTCTCCCAGATATCTACATAATTTATCTGCAATAATTTAAATACAATCTAAAGCAAATAACATTAGTAGTATATATCATGAAAAGAAAAGGAAAAAAGTATCAGATATAGGAGACATCCTTGAAGCATTTCAATTCCATTATATGGAAGACTTCAAAAAAGAAGATTTAGATACCAACCAAATAAACTTAGATACAAACCTTATCAATATAAAAAAAAATCCTGAAAACTTAAAACTAGAGCTATAAAAACCTATATCCTACAAAGAAATTGTTGACAAGATAAAAGAAAGTAAATCTAACAAAGTTCCAGGTATAGATGTTGTAATTACAGAAATTTACAAACTTGTCCCTTCAACAGTAATCTCCCTTTTTCATAAAACTTTGCTAGAAGTCCAGTCAGAGCAAAAATACCACCCTCGTGGAAATATTCTCTCATAACACCAATTCTAAAAGATAATAAACCATCAGACCTTTGCACCTCATACAGACCTATATCATTACTTAATAATGATTACAAAATATTCATGCCAATCCTAGCTAACAGAATGAAAATCCCACTTTCAAAGACAATTAATGATCAAACTGGATTTTTATATAACAGGCACACACATGGTAATATTAAAAGGATACTTCCTCTTATACATTATGTGAATACAGAAGATAGAGAAACACTTGTAATCGGATTACACATAGAAAAAGCCTTTGATTCCCTCAACTGGGAATATCTATTTAAAACTTGATCATTATTTATTTATTTATTTATTTATTTATATTTGTTGACTGGGAGTGTCCGACTGGACGTAGGTTCATTTTTAGCGGAGGCCCGGGGAGAAAAGCTCCACAGTTAAAATAAACAGACAGTAGTTAAATTGGCTTACATAGCGATTAACAATTTACATAGCAATTACTTACAACATATTTACAGATGAAGAACATAGTACATCAGTAGATAACTAGAATCTTTATCTGTGAAGTACATAACAGACATTAACAAATGTTGCAATAAGAAGTTCATGCTGTATAATAAGTACTAGGCTTATGAGATTCTGAGCTTGCTATAATCAAGGTAGTTAGTGGAGTGGAAAGAAAGGTAGTGGTTGGATCAGGTGGGTGATATTAGAGTGGGAGTTACAAGGGCATAGCCAGCATATTTTTAGGTGCGCTTTTAGTAAAGTTTTGAAGTGGGTGCATGATGGTATGGAGGTAATTGTGGGTGGGAGGGAGTTTAATTTGGCTATGGTGCAAGAGAATAGTGCTTCACCAGCAGAGTTATTGACTTTAGTGATCTGCAACTGATTTTTGTTGCTGGATCTTAGTGGTTTGGTGGTGCAATAGGGTTGGAGTAGATACTGGAGGGATGGGACATTTAGTGGATGGTTTACTAGTTTGTGGGCGAGTGAGAGTTGGTACCATTGAAGGAGGTCAGGGAGTTCAAGCCAGCCCAGTTCAGCAAGTGAGAGACAGTGGTGACTACGGTAGGATACCCCTGTGGTGAATTTGGTGATTTTGTTGTAGCAGGTCTCTAGCTTGTTTAGATCGCATTGCCTTAAGTTGGTATATATTGGAGAGGCATAAAGTAGGGTGGAGATAAGGTGGGAATTTGCTATTGAAATCTTTGCTGCTTTGGTGCGAAGTTGCTTATAACGCTCCTAGTTTTTTGTGGACTTTTTTTATGGTCATGGATATGTGAATGTCAAATTTTAGTTTATTGTCTATTTCCACTCCTAGCAATTTGGTGTATTCAGTTGGCTATATAGTGGTGTTGTCTTTTGCTGTGATGTTAAAGTGAGAGTTGTTTTGAGTATGTTTGGTGGGTTGGAAGATGAGTAGTTTAGTTTTGTTTGGGTTGAGTATTAATTGGGCATCGGATAACCAAGTTTCAACAGAGGAAAAGGCTTCCTGTGTGACTTTTTGCAGTTTGGATAGGGACTGGGCTGAGCAGATGATAATTGAGTCATCTGTGTATTGTATGAGTGTGCCATGTTTGGTGGCAGAGGCTAGATTATTGGTGAAAACAGAAAAGTAGGGGTCCAAGGATGGATCCTTGGGGAACCCCTTTGGAGACGGGTGGTTGGGGAGATATGTTATTCTGCCATACAAAGGAATGTTGGTGGTCAGACAGGTAACTCTGAAACCAGTTGGTGACTGATTGTGAGAAGGATAGGATACTGAAGACAGATATAAGTTGTTTGTGTGGGACCATGTCAAATGTTTTAGATAGGTCTAGGAAAGTAGCAGAGGAGAGATAGCCATTGTTTTTATGCTGAAGGATAGTGTTAGTAAAGGAGAGTTAGGCAGTGGTGGTGCTATGGTTGGGTCGAAAACCATGCTGAGTATTGGAAAGGAGGTTGTTAGTAAGGAGGTAGTCTGAGACCTGAGAGTGTATGCATCTCTCTAGTATTTTGGAGAGTGGAGAGGGAATAGCTATGGGGCGGTAATTGATTAGTTCTGTGGAGGCTCCTCCTTTGTGGAGGGGAATTATATGTGATACTTTCCACAGTGTGGGAACGTAACTTTCTGACAGAGATCGGTTAATCAAGATGGATACTGGGTAGGCCAGAGCATCAGCTGCACTTTGTAGGTATTCACTTGGGAGGTTGTCTGATGCTAATTTGGTGGGCTTAAGTTTAGTTAAGAGTTTTTTTTATGTTGGAGGTAGGTACAGGAGAAAAAGATCATTTGAATTTCCTCCTCCCTTCATATTATTACTAAAAAAATATATATTAATAACTTAGCCTACATTAAATTAGGTCCTTTCACCTCAGAATCTATCCATATAAAGAAAGGTACTAAACAAGGATGCCCCCTTTCTCCTATTTTATTTGATTTGGCAATAGAAATACTTGCAGAAATAATACACAATAATCCAAGAATAAAATAAATAGAAGTCTATGACCAGTACATATCTAAAATAATGCTTTTTGCTGATGATAACCCTATAAACTCCAGAGAGTCATTAGGAGAGCTAGAAGAAGTAATGGAGACATTTTATAAGATTTCAGGTCTACACTTTAATAGATCAAAATCAATATTTCTATTTTTAAATAAGAAAAAAATACCTACAAGTTACAGATAAATCCATCATAGGAAAACAAGAACTTACACTAAATTATTTAGGAATAATGTTATGCAAAAATATAAATGAAACAATATTAATAAATTATAAAAACATTATTGAAACAATAAAAATATATATATAGAAAAGTGGAACAAAATTATATGGGGCAGGATTCACGAAGGCTTGCACGGAGTGTAAGAGACGTGCAACACTCCATGCAAGCCTCGCGATCAAGGAACAGCCCTAAACTCCATGTAAGAGACCAGCTAAAACGTCTCTTACACAGACTGAGTGTGGACATGCTAAATACCTCACTTGCAGCCGAAAGGTATGCAAATGAGGTATATTAGCGATCCACGAAGCAGAAACCAGTCCATGTAAGAGACGTTTTAGCTGCAGAAATGTACTCAGTTGACAACTGAGTACGTTTCTGCAAATTCCACAACGGAGCCATGTCAGCTCCAAAAAAAGGGTGCATATGACTCAGGCAGCATGCCAATGGCCAAATATGTGGCCATTGGCAATATAACCCGATGGCAAAATAATAAAAATATATATATATTTTTCGGTGATCGCCGATGTTTAAACCCAGCGCAGCCCCGCGCAAATGGGCTGCGCTGTATAAAACATGAAAATGAATGTTATAAACCCACAAATGTGGGTTTCATGCAATACATGGAATGACAATGCAGGGACCAGCAGACCAAAAACAACATGGCCACCGTGTAGTGGTTGCTAAGGGGGAAGCTGAGTCTAAGACATCTAACTAAGCATTAGTAGGCAATCTCATGTAAATGAGGGTTAGGATACTGAATCTCACAGTCACATAGCAAATGAGCACAGTCTGAGTAGTGTAAGAGATAACTGAAACAGATGTAGTTACTTCTGTTCAGATTTGGTTTTTGTCCATCCCACCTTGAATTTCACTTTTTACTTCAATACATCAGCTACTTGTCAAACAAAAAATTTAATATACTTAGCCACTTGTACAAAATGTACTGCTTTCTACATCGGGCTCACTAAAAGAAGACTAGCTGATCGAGTTTATGATCATTTGTATGAAATTAAGAAAGAATCAGAAACCAATGCCTTGGCTCAGCATATAGTAAAGCAAAGAGACCATACTTTTTTATTTAGAGTGGTAGAAGTAATAGCTTTAAATCCTAGAGGGGGGAGATGATACCAATAATTTGGCTTTAGCTGAACTAAGATGGATTTTAAAGTTTAATGCTCACAATTATCCTGGCTTAAATACTTCTGTGTCTATTAAACCCATTCTAAACAATAGGAAACGTTAATGTTGACCTTAAAATTTCTCTCAAATAATTTTATATTTACTTTGTAACATCATTATTTACCCTTAAATTTTGATTAATTATGTAATATAGGCTTCTGTTCATGAGTTGCAGTGTATATTCTTTAATTATTAAAACAATATATGTTTAACTAGTATGTTGCCAGTATTCATAATCAACCTTTTAAACTTATTCTTTAGTCTTGTTATAATAGCAGCATTTTTAGATCTTAAATTAATTAGGTAAGCATAGTCAATATATATGGTGAATAGTATATAAAAATATTTCATATACACATTTTTTATTTCATATAGTGTATATATATATATATATATATATATATATATATATATATATATATATATATATATATTATATAGATTATTTTAAAAACTCCTTTCAAGTAAAAATGATTCTTAAAGTTATTACTAAAAAAATTTTTACATAACCAATTTAATTGGACTCAAGTCTTTATGATTTTCTAAATCAATTTTTATACAGGTATTGTTATGGAATAATTACTATTTAGGTTTTAATTGACAATTTATCTTATCTAACTTCACTGACCTAGTAATTTTACATATAATTTTATAATACTTGTTGTTATTTATAAATATTAGTATTTTATATAGCTAATCTTTTTCACATATGTATACATTTTACAAGTTTCAGCAAATTTTATGAAAGCTAATTACTACAGCAGTTAGATAGCTTCGTTGTATGAATTAAAGTTGGCATAAAATCCTACTTTGGTCTTGTATTGATGCTAACTGCAACTGAAACTAGTTGTATTCTAAATATATCTACAGAATATATAGTAGCGAAGAGTGCTTTTTATTATTATCAGATAGCATCTTTGCTATCTGTGTTTATTAAACAATATTGCCGTTTCTTAGACATGACATTGACAGCGATTGAAGCTACTGGTACTTTAAATAAAGATACTAGCGTTTCATAAAAATTTCTTGTACATGTGTACATATCTTACAAGATTTTAGCAATTACTGCAGTGGTTAGCTAGTTAACTTTGATGTCTAAATCAAAGTTACATAAAACGTAACTTCTGTTTTGCAAAGATACCAACTGTAAATGAAGCTATTTACTTTCTAATGCACTAAAGAGTGTATAGTAACTAACAGCAATTAATATATACATCAAATAGCATTACTGCTAGATCTGTAATGAGTAAGGAATGTTGCTGTTTTTTAGATTTGTTGCTTACCGCAACTGAAACTGAAGCGATCGGCTTTTTTAAATATCCTTCGTTTGTGAAAAAAAATATGTATCATTCTTTATTGTAACACTATTACATTTACAGCTATACAATTAAAAGTCTGAATTTATGTCATTATGCTTTAGAATCAGCTGCATATAGTTTAGTGCTTTTACTTAAATATCTACAGTCCGTAGATTTGCAATCGGAGACTTTTTTGCAGTCAGAATTTATACATTCATTAGTATGTGAACACACCTTTTGTACATCCTTTGAATGTATAACTAAGTTAGATTAGATTTGTTTTGTACTTATTTTATTCTATAGTTAGATACTATGTAATGAAGTACCTGCTGAAACTGCATATGTTTGCCAAAAAAACCTTTTAGAATAGGAACATTCTGATTGCTATTTGACTGTTTCTTTTTAATTGTTAATTGTTGTAATTAACTAAATTAGGCTAGTTCTTAATTATTTTACTATTTAAACTTTGCTTGTGGGGTTATTCATTGTCTGAGGTAGCGTGGCTGTGTCCACGTGAAAGCGCTTACCTATACTCACTGTTATTTGGATTAAAGAACTTTTTTATTTATACAGTTACTACGTTTATTGGCCTACTTTATGGATTACTGACTGCATTTCAACTTGTTATTTGGTTGCATCGTGGTAGAGATCAGGTTTCTGTGTTTTGTTAGTGTAAGAGATACATAAGGGGGAGGAATAGAGTAGGACATAGGTGACATCACAGGGGGGAATGGTAGAAAGAAATGCAGTTCATTGGAGGCCAGTGTAACATGACAGATTACAGGCACAGATCATGGAAAGAGGTGTGCCACTAGATAAGTCATGGAAAGTCAAGAAATGAAAGGTGTACACTGTTACTTACACCAAAGTTTCTTGCTGGGCATGCATGCACATGTGTGTGCGCCATGAAGCGTGAGTAGGGCAGTGTGCACACGTGTAAGGCAGACTGAGCATGTGGGAGCGTGTTGGCAGATGTGTAACAGTGTTTGCATGGGTGTACGCGAGTTTTAACCCGAATAAGTAGATTCTGAACCGTGTAAGCACGTGTGTGCGCATGTAAGCCACTGTGAGCGTGTTTCTGATAGTATGCACGTTGCTCCCCCCTGAGGAAACAGAGAGGAAAAAGGAAGCAACAGAATTAATAGGAAGCTAGCAGGGATAACTGCTGAAGCTAGCAGGTGAAAACAATTAGAAGCAGGCAATTACACAGGCAGAATAGTAGCCCAGCCCAGCACTTAAAACTCTGCAAACAGTAGTGCAGGATGTTTCCCTAAAGAGACACTGCAAGACAGGAGTAAGCTAATAGAAGTGAAAACTGAAAAAGCTGAACTCAGGGCAGAAATGTTAGGGGCTGCCATAGCTGTCATAATGAGACATAGGTGACTTGCTGAGGGTGGTGACAATGCAGATGGTGCCAGACAACCCACAGTGAGGAGACGGAGAAGAGTGTACAGGCCCAGGGTCACCTACCATGGGTTACATGAGCTGGAGATAGTAGAGCGCTATAGAGTGGACAGAGAGCTTCTGCAGCAAATTGTTGAGCTGTGCAGGCCATGCCTCACACACAGAACCAACAGAGGGGAACCCATCCCAGTGGAAACCAAGGTATGTGTTGGCCTAAGAATACTAGCAACAGGTACCTTCCAGAGACCAACTGGCGATATGATGGGGATATCACAGGCATCAGCCTCCAGGGTACTGCACCAGTTCCTGGATGCCATGTCAGCACATGTCGGTGATCATGTATATTTCCCCAATGTCCGTGAGGTATTGGCCAGCAATATGCGTCTCTACCAGCAAATAGCGGAATACCCTGAGGTACTGGGTGCAATAGACTGCACGCACATATGCATCAAAGCACCAGCCGGTGAGCGGGGTAGGGCCTACAATAACCGCAAGGGCTTACCCTCCATCAACTGCCAGGTCGTGTGTGATGCCCAGGGCATAATAATGAATGTGTGTGCTGGCTGCCCTGGGAGTTACCAAGATTCCCACATCTGGCATTTGACGCAGCTGTACCAGACATTTGCCAATGGGGACATCCCACACGGACACCTAGTGGGGGATGCAGGTTATGCACTGGAGCCGTGGCTGATGACACCCATCAGAAACGCACACACCCCTGAACAGGAATGCCATTATGAGGCACACGCACAAACACGTAATGTAATAGAGCGTGTGTTTGGGCTGCTCAAGTCACGGTTCCGGTGTCTGGACACATCTGGTGGAGCCTTGCAGTACACACCAACTACATGTACCCAAATTGTCATGGTATGTGCTATGCTACATAATATGATCTTGTGAAAACAGCTGCAGCAGGACCAGCATAGGGCAGGGCCAAACAGCCCCCCACCATTGTCAAGGCCATCACAGGCAGAGCGTGACTCGGAGGAGGAACAACTTGAGCCTGCCCCAGTAGGCAGAAGGAGGCGTGCCCAGTATGCCCTGGCCTTGGCAAAGAGGCAACGCATAGCACACACACACTGGCTCAGTAGGAACCCTGGGAATGATACCCCCTCTGACTCACTCAAATAATAACATGGATGCCTAAAATGACATGACCTGCTCACAAACATGTACAGGGAAGTGTAATATGCGCATCCGACAGAGGCAGCCCTGCAGCACCACCTGAGGCATGAATGCTATGTGTTAAGTAATGTAACACCATGTACTATATGCACACCTGAGCACCCTGTCTAACATCCACCCTCACCAAGCATGAAGCCACAAAATGACGATGGGATGATCAAGTGCAATAACTGGCTGAAGTAATGCAGTTAGTCAAAGGGGAGCCAATGTGTTTCAGGCTGGGAAGACATGCGAAGCTTGACATGATGCACCACCTGCTAGGGGTGGTGTGCACCTATCATGCCATGCCCCATGGATACTGGCAAAGGCTGTCAGTACCCACAGCATGCCCTGAATAGGTAAGTCTCAAAACACAAACCCACCTTCATAGGTTCTACAAGGGGTAGGAACCTAGATGTAATGCTACCCAATGACAGATGTATAAACAGCAAGATGTGTGCCTTGTAAACGCACACAGTATGGAGAATGTAGATACCAGTCCTGTAATAGAGAACTGGGTCAAGGCTCACATCAGCACCCTAACACTACCAGGTCACACCTCATACTGTGCTGTACAGCCGCAAAACATGGAACAAGCTACAAAAGGAGGGTGACTAGCAAGAAATGGCAAGGATAACCACACACCCGTGTTGGTACCACAACAAGAAGCAGCATGGATTAGCCATGGTTAAATACCAATGGCTAAAACCGCCTCCCAGTATATAGCCTGCTGCAGACTACTGTCCTAATACCAGGAACTGCACCTTGCCTATGTCGGAATACATGAATATATCAAACCCCCCAAACCACATTATATTGCTTGACTGAAAATACCCACACATACACCGGGAGCATTATACTAGAACCAGCACAGTAGGAGAAAATTACCCAGATTCCATAAACCAAAATGCTCAGGAACAATGTACCACTCCCACAAGAGGGGTAAGCATACTGGATGTGATAATCAGCAACATGTGTACTGGATGGCAAGATGAGAAGTGTACCCCTCACTGGTAAGACCAGACCATAGAGTAATTACACTGGATATACACATCCTGACCCCAGTCCCTGACCAGAATACCACAGTGAAAAACATGTGTAAAGCATAGGTTGCAGCCCTCAAAACCGATGTTGAATCCACAAAAGTCCCTGTACAAGTGCAGAATATGGGACACACCACAGAAAATGTTATACAGGCATTCCATGAACACAGCCAGGAATGCTTGGAGTATGCAATCACAAATAACAACAACACACAATGCCATACACGCAGGCATCTGGCATGCTGGACTCCAGCCATTACCAAACCATGCAAGAGAATTAGGAAGCTACCACATGATAGAGCAAACATAAAAAGGGAAGTAATCACTGACCAGTAGTATGGCGATAACATATGTCCACACATACAATCCACTAAGTCCAGCCACAACAAGTAGAATCTGTGAATCCAGAGGCAATGTGACACCAGTCCCAAGTACACAGACAACCACAACACCCCCCAATAAATACAAATATATGTGATAGATGCATCCATGTATCCAAACCAGAGGTTGAGCTCCACCAACTCAGTACTGTCAAAACTAGTCAGGAGGAGAAGGTAACCACATACACCACAAACCCAGTCCCACATAGACCTACCACAACTGTAAACCAAACACATAAACACAGACAAATATTTCCGGAGGCCTTAATTACAAACACACCACACCAACAGAAGCCTCCAAAGCAGATCACAAACAACCACAACCTTCAAACATAGCACATGCAACGAATAGTATGCAAAGCTGGTGTGCCAAACAGTCACAGGCCAGAAGGAGAAACAACATGCCTGATACAGTCGTAATAGGTGTCTGTATAGGCAGACACACTGCTGTCCCACTCACCAGACTGAACAAGGGAAAGTGTAGAGTAAGCTGCCTGTAGGCTGTCACAAAATGCCACATAACACAAGTACGCAGGTCACCCCAAAGCAAGCAGAAATATGATGCACTCAATGTCCATGCTGGTGTGAATTACCTGAGATGTACCTCCCTGGTCAACATCAAAAGAGACATGGATGGTCCCTCTGAGTATGTACCCCAGGGCGGTATGACACTGGCTGTGTGCAGCATCCAACCCTCACCAAGAATGATGCCACAGTACAAACACAGAATGCTCATGTTTAACAGCTGGCACAGTTACAGCTGTCAGTCCAAGAGGGTCTAATGTCTGTCTGCTTGAGATGTCAAGCATGACAAGCCATGTTGCTGTTCCAGGGATGGCTTGCAGCTGTTACCCGTGTGCGTCTGGATACTGGATAAGGCCTTTGCCGCCTCCATAGAGCCGTATCTAGGCAAGGCCAAAAAGACTACCCACCACCCTAGAAAACATAAGTGGTAGGAAACATAAGGGTAATGCTGACCAATGCCAGATGTGTAAACTGCAATATGCATGCCCCTGAGGCACTTCCCATTATGGAGAACATTGATGTCTGTGCAGTGACAAAAGCCTGCTGCAAGCCTAGTGATAGCACACCAGCACTACTAGGTTATACCACATATCATGTGTTATGGCCCCAACACCTGCGCCAAAACATCAAAGGAGGGGAGTATCCATATGTAGCACAGACACCCATATTGCCAGGTAACTGACAATGCACAAAGCAGCGGAGACCACCCATGTGCACATAACTGTAGTCAAAACTGCTGTACAGTCTGTAGCATGCGACAGACCACACTCTCACACACAAGAACTCCACCCAGACATCCGAAGACACTGGACAGTATGAATGTCCCACCAAATACCAGACAAGGTACACACAAATTACCACATAGGTGTCAAACCATTATGTATGCAAGGAGTAATCAGGGACCTAGGGACACAGGTCGACATTAATCTGTCATGTGACACCCACAATGCCAATGTAGCTATGAAGTTTGTCGATACTGGACACCATATCATGAATGGATTCACATCGACATCAACAGAGGTCACTGTGCCACTGTACTGTTCCCTTATCAGACACATAATCTAGTACAATGACTCATATGGGATGTACCGTACGTGACACCTGCAGCGGTTCGGAAGACCTCATAGTTACCCCACCAACAGGATAAAGGGTGTGAAATATATGTCATATGCTGCCTGGCTGTAGACACCCCAGCTGACTGCAGTCACATATTGCCTACACAGAGGCATTGTATGTCTGTTGTACAAGGCCATGTCCAACACAGGAGTAATGGACATGCTACACCACAGGAAATCAAAGCCATTGGAGCTGTGAGAGTCACAGATGTCAGCCTCAACACATAATGAAATAAGATGTGCTGGAGGGACCGATACATAACCCAGAGGCTCCCCACACCCAGAAACAGGATCCCAATCCATGGTAGGCAGAGCCCCTCACTGACACCTCCCAACAGGAATATTGCCAAGTGGATGGATGACCGTACATGTATACTGGGGGTCCTCATTGTGTCACGACCAGACAGAGGCACAGTGAAGAACTTCATAAATGGCCATAATTGAACATAGCAAGGGGTGGTGAAAGACACACACACTCTGGCTAGGCTTACTGATGGCCTAGGGTGTATAGCCTAGTATGAACCCATGAACCTATGAAGATACAAAACGTACAGGACACTAAGGATAATCACAAGGGTTACCCAACTGATGGTAGGAACCATGTTGGGCATCCACAGATATGCTCCAAATCACACAGATATTACAAACAACATACCAAACACACACACATATTGCTAACATACAACCTGTCAGGTGTAGTGCAAACACCCCCCCCCAAGTGCAAAATACCTATCCCAGCAGACTGATGGTCCCCTGACATTGCAGATGCTGAGGTAACAGCCATCATCTGCAAAGCAGAACACACAGCAGCAAAGGTATGTGATGGTGACCTGTGCTGAGGCCAACATGGACTCCAAGAATAATGGAATGCCAAATCACAGTACTACCCAATGTCAACCTTACCACAGGATATGTACCCAAAGAGCAGTGTACAACAACAGTGGTCCATCACAACAAAGGTGTTGCCTGAATGGATACCCCAAAATACCACCCCAGGATCCTGACAAGCTTGTTCTGCACAGCTATGGAAAGGATCAGTATGTACTGCAGACAGAAGGCTATTGTGGACCTACTGATACTGGACCTTACACAGTGTGGCTGTCGTAACTGCAGAACCTGCCCCTAAACATGTCTGACCCATTTGAAGCAGTTATTAAGGTCATTGATGAGGGCAATGTGGTCCACACAGCGTAGCTGGACCGTACACATGCTTCTAGACAATACCGTACGAGTTCAGTATGGATATGTTCAGCAGCTTAAATATATACCCCTATGTCAGTAGATGGGTTGCAAACCAGACCAAGGACAGAACTGACATGGTCAGACATGCCGCATTCATGTCAGACTACAAAGCGGATATGAGTGGCATCCCACAAGGCCTGGTCTTGGCCCACCCCCACCCCCGTTCTGTATATATGTCCCATAGGTATAGGCCAACATGGAAGGACTGTGACTGAACATGTATGCAGAAGAGTACAAACAGCCCACCATATCCAACCACCAGCTGACACAAGCAACCCACAAAAGGGCCACCTACAAACAGACAACTGTAGCCATAGCCATGTCAGCAAGCTAATTGCAGAACTGTGTATAGACAACCACCGTGGATATACAGTAAGTGCCCACAAATTACCACACATGTGTTAACCCATGAGGTACCTAACATGTATTGTGAGACCTGGGTACAAAAGGTGATAAATATCCTGCACTGGACAGACATGTGGCTGTAGTGTTCACAGAAACATGTACCATATACCCACCCAAACATGAAGGTTGGCAGATGTAGATAAGGGGAACTCACTGTGACTCTGCAGCCATCCTCCATCAGCATCACAACTGACTACAATAGCCCCTGTGGGATATACCGCAGCAGACACCTCCATCAACTGTAAAGTCCACAACAGTACCCCACCAGGGGTAGCAAAGAGCATGAACAGATGCCATGTGTTGCCTGAGTAAACAAACTGCAGCCCCGCACACCACCATCCTTCCCAGCTACAGGAAAGCTGTGCCTGATGTATGAAGCCATGTCCAACCTGGAATGAATGAACATGTTGCACCTTGTACAATCTGAATGGCAGTGAGCTATGCACATGAGAGACCTGAACCCCAGCAATGACATACATAGGACAAGCTGTACAGAATGATCCATAACACAGAAGGCACCCCCACTCTTCAGTAATCTCCTGGTACAGGTCAGCCTGAGAGCCACTTATCGACACCCCTCAAGAGGAATCCTGATGAGTGTATGGGAGATGGTAGGCTAACCCTGGGCATCACTGTTATGTCAGAAATAGATGGAGGCACAGTATACTAACCATGACATATGTCATGGCAAACTCCAGTTACAATGTGTGTCGAAGGAAAAACACACCCTGTGACTAGCATCAGAAATGGCCTAGGGAACATTGCTAGTGTTTGCCAATGTCCACCCATATTGTGGAATACACTACCAATGTTGGACGAGCCTGGTGTAGGTAGTCCATATCTGAACATAATGCAGCATGGTCATATGTGCACAACTGGCCCCTACACAATCTGTTGTGCTCACTATGAAGATGTCAAGCAGTCATAGGACTAAAGCCCAAGATACTGTCCACCACAGTGAAAGTACTGAACCAGTACACTATACGGTACTACAGTGTTAGGTCATTAAGAAAGTATGTTGAGAACTGTCTGCAAAGTATCCCATGCAATCCCTGCAGGCACAGTATAATCCCTGTTGTGGCAGACATGAAGCAGTTGGCCAGTTAGTACACAACATGACACCCAACACACAACCATAAACGTGAGATATTGTTGAAGTTCACACACACCCAAATATGTGGTGGACTTCAGAGTGCAACATATGGAAAGCTCACACTGGGCATGCTCGCACACTTTGATAAATGAGGCATATGTCAGACAACATGCCATGGAAAGGCTGAACTGGGCATGCTCACACACTTAGGCCATATCTCTGTTTAACAGTTGGCCACACATATCTGCTATTTGTACGTGTCAGTCCAGGAACCAACCACAACACAGCAATCAGCCCAGTGCACACAGTAAATGACTACAGAGACATAAGTGATATAGTGGATCACCGTCATATGCAAACATCTTCCACAGATACACAAGTTAGTCATAGGAACAGGGAATGCTATGGCAATAAAGACCTGCAAACAGTAGAACAGCACAACAAATATTGTGCATCCGACAATTGAACATATGGGTGTAGAGGTCAATACTAGGCTTGTTGCCCTAGGGAATGACAGCTCAGCCAGAGTGTGCTTGGCATCTGCATCCCTAGGATAGTAGGCTACTGTGCCACTGTAAAGTAGGTCACAGAAGGCAACATGTGAGGCTAGTGAGCTGTGCCTCTGTCAAGCAGGGGCACCGTGGAGGTCGCAGGGATTGAATGTGCTAAGCCACAGCCATGTTGTCGGTGTGTGCTGTGAGAGGGTTGCTGAGGATCTCTGACAGTAGGTGTCCATCAATAACAGACTGAGGGGAGCCCTATCTGCATTCTCTGGACGATTCCACTGTCAACACTGTGTTGTAATGAGTACATGTGAATGAAGTGCCATGCTGGAACTGTTCACAGATGTCCTCCCTCTGTGGGCTACAGCTCTGCAATGTATTAGGTCACTC
Organism: Protopterus annectens; assembly: GCF_019279795.1. Lineage (NCBI taxonomy): Eukaryota > Metazoa > Chordata > Ceratodontiformes > Protopteridae > Protopterus > Protopterus annectens. The sequence continues at coordinate 1,691,843,867 of NC_056737.1, read as the reverse complement.
TGTCTGTTGTACGGTGCATATATGGCTGGTGTACAGCTGACAGGTGTCTTGTTGTGGAGCAGTCATGGGTATATGTGGGATAGCATGACCAATGCAAACCGTACACATGCTCATAGAATGCAATTGTCAAAGATTATGCTGACTGGCCAGTATAGTCCTCCAACATGGGTCCTCTGAAGTCGTCCACCCCAGTCTACACAAGTGTAGAGTCTGCTTGTGCTAAATGCAGTTTGTGTGCAGTGACAACCTTGCCTGGGGGTGGAGATGGGATATGGATGTCCAGGGAAAGGTGGGTATGGTCAGATATCAACAATGGTGGTCTACCTCTGGTGTGGAACAGTGAGTACCCACGTTGCAGATAGACAGGTGCAATATGTATTCCCCCAAGTGGCTGTGGTGTGTGGTTCTGCCATAGCACATGGACCCACAAATTGTAGTGGCTGTAAGGTAAAGTGGTAGAGGCCTGAGTAGTTCTCACACACAATATGCCTGTACCTGATGTTAACAACTGGAATGGTGTATGTGAACACCTGCATATCCTGGCAATGTTCCCAGGGAAGCTAAGTGTGTGTCCTGGATGTGGGTGTGGTGTTCTGGACTGGTTGTGTTGTGTGTTACAGATCCTGTGGTCCCAAAGCATGGTATAGAACATAACCTGCCAGTGCGATGTGCATATCTGACCCTGACGTAGGTGGCTGCAAATGCATATATATGCTATCCCCCACCTGACAGGTAGTACTACATGTACATACCTCTGTAGAAATAAAGATGTCAGCACCCTATAAATACTACAGGTGCAGAGCAGATGCCCAGTAATTTGGATAGTGCGCTCTGCTAATGCGTCTCCCTCAAGTGCCTTAATATAGCTAGATAGAGGTTCGAATCCTGCAAATGCTCAGTGTGTGTGGATGAGTGGGGTTTGTGTGTGTGAAAGGCTGTGAGAGAAAAATATCCCTTTTGGCAACTGGGAAAACACACTACAGGATGCACATTCCCCTTTCTAAACACTGATGATGTCAGCACCCTATAAGTACAGCAGGAGAAGGCAAGCCTCCCAGTTGTGTGAATAATATGCTCTGCTAATGCGTCCGTCTCGAGTGTCATAACATAGTTAGGTAGTGGTTTGAATCCTGCAAGTGTGTGTGTTTGGATGAGGGGGGTTAGTGTGTGTGTAAGGGAAATGTTCCTTTTGGCAACTGGGAGAACACACTACAGGATGCACATTCCGCTTTCTAAACACAGATGATGTCAGCACCCTATAAGTATAGCAGGAGAAGAGAAGCCTTCTAGTAGTGCGAATAGCGCGATCTACTAATGCATCTGTCTGCAGAGTTAGGTTGTGGTTTGAATCCTGCAAGTGTGTGTGTTTGGATGAGGGGGGTTAGTGTGTGTGCAATTTTTTGTGAGGGAAATGTCCCTTTTGGCAACTGGGAGAACACACTACAGGATGCACATTCCCCTTTCTAAACACAGATGATGTCAGCACCCTATAAGTACAGCAGGAGAAGGGAAGCCTCCCAGTAATGCGAATAGCGCGCTCTGCTAATGCGTCCGTCTCGAGTATCATAACATAGTTAGGTAGTGGTTTGAATTCTGCAAATGGCAAGTGTGCTTGGATGAGGGGGGTGTTAGTGTGTGTGCAACTTTGTGAGAGGGAAATGTCCCTTTTGGCAACTGGGAGAACACACAACAGGATGCACACTCCCCTTTCTAAATACAGATGATGTCAGCACCCTATAAGTACAGCAGGAGAAGAAAAGCTTCCCAGTAATGTGAATAGCGCACTCTGCTAGTGCATCCATCTCAAGTGTCACAACATAGTTAGGTAGTGGTTTGAATCCAGCAAATGGCAAGTTTGGATGAGGGGGGTTAGTGTGTGTGCAATTTTGTGTGAGGGAAATGTCCCTTTTGGCAACTGGGAGAACACACTACAGGATGCTCACTCCCCTTTCTAAACACAGATGATGTCAGCACCCTATAAGTACAGCAGGAGAAGGGAAGCTTCCCAGTAATGCAAATAGCGTGCTCTGCTAATGCATCCATCTCGAGTGTCATAACGTAGTTAAGTAGTGGTTTGAATCTTGCAAATGGCACGTGTGTGTGTTTGAATGAGGGGGGTTAGTGTGTGTGCAATTTTGTGTGAGGGGAAATGTCCCTTTTGGCAACTGGGAGAAAGAACACACTACAGGATGCACATTCCCCTTTCTAAACACAAATTATGTCAGCACCCTATAAGTACAGCAGGAGAAGGGAAGCCTCCTAGTAATGCAAATAGCGCACTCTGCTAATGCGTCTTTCCTGAGTGTCGTAATGTAGTTAGGTAGGAGTTTGAAACGTGTAAATGGCATGTGTGTGTGTTTGGATGTGGGGAGTTTGTGTGTGTACATTTCTGTATGAAAAACATGTTAGTTTTGGCAATCAGGAGATCACACTACCTGATGCACATTACCCTTTCAAAATACTGATGTTGTCAGCACCCTATAAGTACAGCCAGAGAAGAAGACCTATCTAGTAATCCAAATAGTGCGCTTTGCTAATGCGTCTCTTTCACGTGTCGTGATTTAGTTAGATAGGGGAATGAATCCTGCAAATGGCAAGTGTGCGTGCGTGTGTGGGGGGGTAGTATGGTGTGTGTAAATGCAAGTGTGAGAGAACAGATCCTTTTGGCAAATACTACAATACACCAGATGCTGCATATTACCCCAGTAAACACAGGGGATGTCACCACACTATCAGCACAGCCAAACAGGGCTAGTTGGCTAGTAATGCCAATAGTGCGCTCTGCTACTGTGTCTATTACCATTGTCAGAGTACAGATAGGTATGTTTTGGTAACCCAAAACTGCCACGTGTGGTTGTGTCACACAGTATGACCTTGTGTGGGTCTTTGTACATAACAATGCATGCCATTGCCTAAACCAGCAATGGCATTGCGCACAGTATGTGTGTGACACATACACATAAATACCTGTGACCTGCAGAAGTTACCATGTCTGACACATGCCTCGAGTGGATAAATGGTATTTGCAATGTATAACCAATATGACTGTGTCTTACTGTGCAGGGTCCGCACGTGGTATGTCTCTATACAGTGTGGGTGTATATGGTAAAATACCTACAGCAGGGGATGCACATCTGGTCTGGGCCATATAGTGTACATGTAGTCGATGTACAGGTGCTGCATGTTCCCACCTGTTGTGGTAGTGGTAACATGTCATTCCACTGCAATTCAGTGACCACATGCTGTGAACCCTTCAACTAGTGTGTTGTAGCTACAGTAATGCTCACGCACAATGTTTGGCTGGATGCAGTCCAGCCATATAAACACAGTTCTTGAGACTGTCATATTGCCAGTGTTGTTATGGAGGATAGGTGGTCTTCCTGTGTATGGGAGGGTTGTGTGTGCCAGGCTATGAACCAGATGGCAGTCCGACACACTGTTAGCTGCACATGATTAGGCCCTGATACTTTGTGCTGTGCCAACAACCTGGAGGTGTGTGTATCTGTGGTACCTTGGGATACCACCCCCCTGTCCATGTGTGTTACATGTGTACGGGACAACAGGCATGGTATGGGGCATAACCTGTCAGTGATGGGTAACACCTGTGAGCCATGAATCAGAAATCTGGTACTGCACAGACATTGCAGTTCACCATGCTAAGGACAGTGTCTGATGCATGCATCTTCCGGTGTACACTGCTGTTGTTGTGTAGCAGCACTGTTAGTGTCCTAACCTGTGTGATACCCATGGAGGTGGCTATGTAAACCATGTCCTGCAGCATAAGGCAGTATGTGTGTACCAAGGAGCTTTGCCATTATACATCGGGCCATGGGTGTCACATGCAAGATGACCCTTGCACATCATTGTGGCTTCCCTAGCATGTAAGCACACGTTGACAGCCAGTGGATACCCTATGAATGACAGTGGAGACTGAGCATAATGTAGACATACAACACCCTTCCCACATATAGTGGTAGCATATCTGGTGAGGGTATGTTGGCACCCAAGATCAGGCTCATACTGGCCTGTGCCACATGCTGAGAGATCCATTCTATGTTCCCTATCATGTAGTCCAGGGAGGTATGTCTCAGGTCAGCCATACTGACATGGTCAATGAGTGAGTCATATGTGTCCATGCCTCTGAATGACCTGTATGCATGTGTTCTGTGGTGGACCATAGTGCCCCTGAGGCATATCACTGTGACCTTCACCAGATACAGCCTGTTGAGCGGGACCCCAGTGCAGCACCCAAGACAGGTACCTGACACGTCTGTAGCAGGTGTGTTGTGTAGCCCTACAGGCTTTGAGTGTGTGGCACAGGGGATGTGTGTGCCATGTGTGACATGTGCTCTGTTCCGATGGAACATATGCCTGTGTGCCAGCTGCGGAGGTGTGTGATGCTCAGGCAGGATGCTATTCTGAGTCCCCACGTATGCCCCAGTGTGGTCAGCATGCTGTCAGTGCGTGTCAATGTCTGACTTGTATTGTAGTCACTGTAATATATTTTATTTATTTATTTATTTATTTATCCTACATTTGTTGACCGGGATAGTCCGACTGGATGCATGTCCATTTCCAGGGGAGGCCCGGGGAGAAAAGCTACAAGGGTAAGCAGATATAGCATTACATAATACCAGCATTACATATTACAAACAGATTATTTACAGAGATTACATAAGTAAGCAAGTTAAACATGTTCCACAGGTTAATGTTAGTCCTGAGCAGAAGTCAGGATTAAATTAAATTACACAGTAAACTGGTTCACAGATTTTACACATTCGAGTTAGCCAGGCTTGATACATTGACATAGCCAGTTAAGTGACAAATGTTGTTTGAGTCTAGTGTTAAATTGACCTAAGGTGGAAAGTAAGGTAATATCAGCTGGAAGTGAGTTCTAGGATCTACTTACTGAGTTTGCAAAGAGAGAATCACCGGCTGTGTTATTTAATTTGCTAGTCTGAATTAGTAGTTTGTTAGAGGATCGAAGTGGTCTAGGATTGTTATAGGGGGTGATAATATTTGAAGTGCAGGAGTATTGTCCAAATTATAGAGGATTTTATAGGCCATATTCAGTTGGGTATACCTGTATTAGGCTGGGTATTGCAAGCCAACCAAGCTGATTTAGATTGATGCAATGATGTGTCCTAAAAGGCAGCCCAGTGGCAAACCTGGCAATGTGGTTGTAGCAAATTGAGTGTTTGTTAAGAACAGTCTTGTTCATATTCGAGAGTAGAGGGGATGCATACAGAAGGGTTGAAAGAAGGTGTGAGCGAGCTATGGCACCTTTAGCTGGAGGGGCTAGGAAGGCTTTTATTCTGTAAAGTGACCCTAGTTTTTTATTGATGGCTTTGATAATTTGGTTAACATGTAGGTCACATTTGAGATTATTGTCTATGATGACACCTAATAGTTTAGTAGATGGGTCAGGAGAGATTATTGTGCCATCAGTTGATGTTATGGTAAAGGTGAAAGCGGTAGACCTACGTGTTGGTGAAATAACAGCAGTTTAGTTTATTTGGGATTTAGGATCAGACGATGTTCAGAAAGCCAGTTTTCTGTTGTATTAAAGGTGGTCTGGGTAGCTGACCATAACTCTACTGGAGATGTGGCTGAGCAGATCAGAGTAGAGTCTTCAGCATATTGGATACAGCTGACTTTTGGGATGACAGTATAAAGGTCGTTAATGAAGATGGAGAACAGCAAGGGCCCTAGTATAGAGCCTTGTGGTACTCTGAGGGTGTTAGGTAGAAGGTTAGAGAGCTTGTTCTGCCAGAGGCCAGCCTGCTGTTGCCATGCAGGTAGGATTGAAACCATTGGAAGGCTTCAGTATCTAGACAGAATGTTTGCAGGGTGTGGATTACAAGTTGGTGATCAACCATATCGTATGCCTTGGAAAGATCCAAAAAGAGGGCTGAGGATATATAATTAGTGTTGCAAGTATGGTTTATGGTGTTAGTAAAGGCTAGGAGGCCTGAAGTAGTGCTGTGATGAGGACGGAAGCCATGCTGAGTGTCTGCCATAAGGCGATTTTGGATTAGGTGGTGCATGAATTGTCTATGAATAAAGTTTCCATAATCTTTGCAAGTGGAGAGAGTATAGCTATTGGCCTATAATTGGAGAATTCAGTAGAGCTGCCTCCTTTATGAAGTGGGATTACATATGATATTTTCCAGATGGTGGGAAATTTAGATTCTACCATGGTTCGTTTGATTACTTTTGAGATGGGGTAAGCAATAGCATCATCTGATTTTGATAGGTACTCGGCAGGGAGTTGATCAGCAGAAAGTGTAGTGGGTTTCACTGTTTCAATCAAGGTACGGAGAAGTGAAGTGGCAACTGGTTGGCAGCTGAACGCAAGTAGGTTTCTAGGGGTGCTACTTTCAGGACCAGGGGAGCTAGGAGGTAGATGGCTAGCTAGGGCCTGAAATGTCTCAGTAAAGAATTGGTGAAAACTATCAGAAACATCTTCAGGGGTTTTATCAATAGTAGCAGCAGGGATTGGGGTTGAAGTTTGTCCAGGATGTAGTATATATGACATGCCACCTGACAGGGTATGGCATTACTGGGTTCAGGGAGCCCAGTCCCCAGATTGGCTGTGTGGTGGCATCCCACACATGTGTTGTACGTTCCTGGCCAAGGGTGATGGCTGACTGCATACATGTGGCAGCTGTAACATTGCCACATGACTCACATAAACCACAACTGGACCATAGAGGTGATTCACAGGTTACATTTGCACATGCTACCCTAGTAGTGTGATTGCCATGGTGAGTACCAACACAGAAGTCATAGTCTCCCTATACTCATCACTCATCAGACCAATGATCGAGTACAATGCCCCATTCGGAATGTATCTGACCCGACACTTGCAGCAGCTGGAGAGGCCTCAAAAGTTCCTCACCAAAAGGACAAAGGGTCTCAAAAATCTGTCTTATGCTGCCCGACTGAAAGAACTCCAGCTATATTCAGTTGCTTACCGCTTGCTCAGAGGTGACCTATGCCTGACATACAAGGCCATGTCAAACCCAGATTTGATGAACATGCTTCATCTCAAAAAATCTAGATCCCTCAGAGCCACAAGGGCGGGAGACTTAAACCTCGACACGGTTATTAATAGGACGTGCTGGAGGGATAGATTCATCACCCAAAGACTCCCTATGCTATGGAACAAAATCCCGGTTTATGTGAGGCAGAGCACCTCGCTGGCCTTGTTCAAGAGGAATCTTGACCAATGGCTGGGAGACCGTAGATACACCCCAGGGGTTACCTCAGTGTCACTGCTCGACAGAGGCACAGTAAAATAATGGGCATCGTTTCTCCAAACTAAAGGGGTGGCGTAAGCCACAAAACTATGGGCTAGGCTTATAAATGCCCTCGGGCAGATAGCCTAGTATGAACCTATGAACCTATGAACCTATAGGGCCAATGGGGAACAACATACTGAAGGTGTGTATGTGTGGGTGTACCACTACTGTTTCATAGCACTGGCATATATGACTGCACATGTGGGTAAATGCCAGGTAAGACATGTGCAATGTGTCACGGGCAACGTACATGTGTACAGGACAGACAGTGACGTTCTGTCATGAGTAAAGTTGACATACGTATCGTACGCTATGCAGATGTCACTAGGAGTCTACAGAAGCACTGTAACTCTGCATTGCAGGTGTAAGCAGTGTTCCAGGGAACCCCAAGCGAACATGCATGCAAACAAAGCTACAGTAAACAGGGCTGGAAGTAGTACATTGTACAACAAAGAAGGGGTAACAATAACAGTAAGTAACAATGCAAATATGTAGGCACTATCAACATGTACCCAGGAATACACAGCACAGATGCCCACGGTAGAACTGATATTATGTCATAGTTATTTGTGATTTGGATTACATTGGTACTGCACACATATCTACATGCGCGAACATCCACATTGCATAGTCGTTGTGGGCAACTTGACACCTTTACTGTACATGTCCACCATTGCATATCACTACTTGTATTAGCTTTCCCCCTGTGCTACCCATGTATGCGGCTATCTATTGACAACCTTACCACCGGCATGCAATTATGTGCAGCTGTTACACTTTGGTATGTACTATGGGTGCAGATAACAATTCAGGACATTCATACAGTTACTGCAGCAGGCATGCTGGGATATACACACAGTCATAGCAGCACACTGTGCTGTTACCAACATGATACTACTAATACACTTCTATGTAGTCACCCTGTGCATCAGCAACGTGTTTACCTGTTCCTGCAATGTTGTTGGAGATTGCAGGAGGTGGCAAAGTGTCATCATATGCACAGGGTGTGGATTAGGTATGCCTGAGTCAGCCACTGATACCACCAATTGACATGTGTGTGCATGTGTGTTGGTGAGGGGCAGCAGTACAGGGTGGGGCAGCATTGGTGCAGTGTGTGCGTGTATGTGGTTGCCCTAGGTGTTAACATTTCGCATGTGTGTATGCACACACACAGTTCCACCTCATGGCTGCCATATACAGGGGTTTGTGGACAGCCACAGACTGCACCTGGCAAGACATACAGATCAGTGTCTGTGGGCACGGACATGGTACCTGTGCCTGGCAGGGGTGCTACGGACCATATCCAGTACTAAGCCAGACTGGGTACTGTCATCAGAAGCGGGAGTGTGTTGACTGGACACAGGTCCCTGTTGGGACTGTCCAGAGCCACGTGCACATGGTCTCCTGGGGCGTTCCGATGACAGCACAGACCCAGCATTGCTGGGGCTGCTGCTGGCACTCTGGGGACGTGCGCGAGCCTGTTGTCATCCACACCGACTGCCAGCTGCTGCTGTTGCTGGCATACGGCCACGTTGACGCCACAAACGCCCACCATTGCCCTGGCTCATGGACATCTGGTTGTGGAACTGCTGTAATATGTCTCCACAATGTCTGTCTATGACATCGGTGAAATTACGGATAGCATCCGCAATGTCACGCATACTGTCTGTCATGGCTGTGCGACATGCTCTCAGCTCCCTCAGACCCTGTCTAGTGTACCTTTCCATACGCGACTGTGCCTGCATGACAGTCCGAAACATAGCTGAGGTTGACAGACCTCTTTGGGCATGTCGGCCAGAGGCAGTACGCCCACGGATGCTCCCACGAGAACCCATGGGCAACTGTCTGTGTGGTACCATCGGAGGACCCTGCCCATGGCTGCTGTGTGGGGATGCATGTGCCACAGGTACCACATTACCCTGGTCTATGCCCACTGTATCCTGTCCATCACCTAGGGACAATGGTGACAAAGGATGTACTGGCAGGATGACTGTGCACAATGATGGGGTTGACAGCTGTGTACTGTCAATTGGCTGACCAATGGTGGACCCTGACACACCGTCCTGTACCATTACACAAATATCATCATTACCAGTACCCGTGGCACAAGATTCAGGTTCCCTGCTGCAGGTCACCAGAGCAGCACCAGAACATGTGGGAGGAAGACAGGAAACACAGTTTACAGTCTCCAGACATTGTTACTAGTGATGCACTTCTACACACATGCACACATGCACACATGGACACATGTACACATGCAAACATGGACACAGGCACACATGCACACATGGACACAGGCACACATGCAGACATGCACACGTGGACACATGCACACAGGCACACATGCACACATGCACACATGCACACATGCACACAGGCACACATGCACACATGCACACATGCACACGTGGACACATGCACACATGCACACATGCACACATGCACATGTGGACAGAGGCACACATGCACACATGCACACATGCACACGTGGACACAGGCACTCATGCACACATGCACATGTGGACACAGGCACACCTGCACACATGCACACATGCACACATGCACACATGGGCACAGGCACACCTGCACACATGCACACATGCACACCCCGCAGTATACACACAGAGCACTACTGAGTTACACTACTGTTACTAGCATTATCAGGACTATTATAGGTTATGTTAAACACACTCACCAGCATGGATGGCCTGCCTTGCTGTAACCCCAGAGGGACCTGCAGAAATGATGAGATTAATGTCAGTGGGCACAACTGTGCCATTGATATTGCATATGATACAGTGTACAGAACAGTCAAGTGTACATATGGCATATTACCTGCACGCTCCATGTCATGCTGCTGTGTGGAACCAGCCTCCATCATAATGCAGGTGTACTGCTGTTCCGGGGCTGGAGCCACAACACTTAGGAGTTGCCCCTCCAGTCTGGTGAGGGGGGGATGGGTGGCCACCCCACCTCCTGTGGCAACCTGTTGCCTGTGGATATCTGATGCACGCTGATGGACACTTTGGATGAAATCACTGCAGTGATGTTGTACCTGCTCATATGTCCTGTTACGCATGCCAATATCATTTACCCTATGGACAAGGTCTTGCCACAGTGCAGCCCTCTCCTGCTGATTCTGACTGGTGCGGGAAAACAGGATGTCATACTCCCGCACCAGGCTCTGGTGGATCTCCTCGTTTTCAGCTACAGAGTAGGTGGGATTATGCTGATGTGCCATCTCCCTGGAAGAGAACACAAACAGGATATCAGCAGACTATGTCAGCAATATATGGCACACATGCTATACATGATACTCATGTGTAGTGATATACTACTACTCCCATATGTTGCATGTGTGTGTGTCGTGGTGGATACACAGGTACATGGCCAGATATCAGTGCTCAGCCAACACCTGTGCAACAATACCTGCCACATTCCACACAACATGGTAGCATGCCCCATCGGTCAGCACACACTGATAGGTCCAATGCACAACCTCACTCTGGGGGTTCATCCCAAGGTACTGTATGTGGCACGCCATCCACTACTGTGATGTGGACAGAAGTTACTCAGCCTGGATATACATATCCCACCACCACCACCACCAGCACAGTAGACTACTTTGATATGTATGTGATTAGACAGTTATTCACTTGCTGGGACTGAGATGGTATCCTTGCAGCACACTGGGCCAGTGGAAGCCACAACCCACACTGCTGACCCCTTTGCAAATGCTTACCACGGACATGCCACAGATTGCATGGAACTTGCACACACATTTCTAACCCAGACCCTATGCACAAAGGTTAGGCATCCTGTCCGGTGGACCCCAGACAGAGGCAGATTGTATAACAATAGCAGAAGGCTACTGCAGGACAGAGCACATTCACATTAAGGGAAGGCATCTGTGGTCAGCACTGGTACTACTCTACGGTCTGTCATAACAATGGCCACGGCCTACTCTGGGAGGGAAATGGCCACAAACACTATGGATGACCACAAGGCCTTCTTCAGTTATGTTACACATATGGACCACATGCCTCAGATATGCTCTGTGTTAATACACACCTACTTAACATTCACCAAACACACGGATATTGGCAACAGTCTTGCAGACATGTTCGGTGCATGTATCCCCCCTCCTTCTCCCCCACCAGTTGAAATATTTATCACAGCTGTATGTAACCTCCCTATCATCTCACATGTCCAGGTGAGGGCCGCCTCAGCAGAGCAGAACACACAGCATCACTGTGACCTCATGGTATCCCTGGATGTGTGCTACCTGCACTCCGAGAGGACATACAACCACATTTAACACTGATAATTTATGTTGGCCGTACTACAGGATATGTACCTGGACAGTGGCATACAGCGACAGTGGTCCCACACCACTAAAGAGGCACCTCGACTGTCCCTGGGAACTACCACATCATATGCATAACCGGCCTGGTCTGCTAAGCTATGGAATTATGCAGTATGGGATGCATATGCAGTGATATCGGGTACCTGCAGACACTTGTTCCCAGCCAGTGTGCCTTTGTGATTGGCTGATCCTGCCTTTTGAACCTGGCTGACCTTTCAAAGCAGTCACTGCAGCCATTGCTGGGGGCAACGCACAGACAACTGCTGCCAGGATCATGGCCTAAGACTGATTGACATGTAATGTATGGTCATCCCCTTTTGGTGAAACTACGTACACACAACATATCACATGGACATACCTATAGATACAGACCTATGACACATTTGGAGGGTTCACAGTATGCACACTATTAACCTGCTACTTTGCATTACCTGTGTTTGTCACAGTTGGTTGCATTACCATGCTTCTACTTGCTGCTGCTACTGTCACTGCTGACAGCTTCGGGTGACAGAGTCACAGTGTATAATTTTTTTTTTTTTTGTTCTCTCTCTCTCACTTTTCTCTCTCCCTCTGTCTGCTTCCAGACAGTGCAATGAATGTATTGCATGTGTGGAGTGTTAGTACTGGATGCTTTTGTAGGTATCTGCATAGGTCCATGTGATGGCCTCTGCACCAATTGTAAGCCAGCATTTGCTAATTGCATACAGCCAGTTGTGTACTGATTGCAGTTCTCACTGTGATTTCAGGTCAGTGCTATAAAAGGGTATGTGGGATAGATTGTAAGGGCAGGGACCATGCTGGTATGCTGTGGACAGTGTTCTGTGAGTGTAAAGGTTAGTATCTCTCTCATGATTCAGGCTGTGTTGTAGATTCACATTTCTCCATTCCTCTCCATGTTCCCTGTAGTAAGTGTGTATGCACAATGACTCCTACAACTATATATAGATATATATTTATATATATATATATATATATATATATATATATATATATATATATATATATATATATATGTATATATATGTGTACATATACATACATTTATATATGTTCTTTAACTGACATTATTACCTACAAGCTACAAACTAGCATGGCTGTTTGTGTTCACACAGTACTATTGTGGGAATCTAGTAGTTTTGACAGTAATTCTACATGACATGCTTTGGGTACTACACATCCTATATTCCCTTTACATTCATCCCTACTATTACATGCTATATTTATTTTAGCACAATGCTCTTGTATAAGAGTCATGGCTTAGTGGTAGGTCATACAGACTAGTGTTTTCAAGGTCCTGGGTTCGGGACTGACAGTGGGATTTTATTTTGCTTTTGAACTGAGTACAGGACCTGTCAAACAAAGTGACTAAGGTACTTTTAAGCAGTTGTAACATGGTTAGTGCTGGTTTGCGCGGAGCTCACGCATGCGCACTGGTGGTTAGCTCCGCGCACACACACGGACACCTGCTTACAACCGCTTAACAGTGCTTACTCTGGCGCACACCCGCGTTATTTTCTTTGAAAGAAATGAAAATGGGGAGACAGGAAAGTGGTGAAAAACGGTTCACAAAGAGGGTAAGACAGTAGGAAAACAAGCTTGGGATTTGCAGGAGGGATGTAGGTAAGGTCCATAGCTGCCCATTTCTTCATCAGCAACAGCTGTGCATATGTATGTAATTTGGTGTGACATTTGAAGCCTTCCATCCCTGAGAGAGGTGTCAGGACAACAATAATACTTGTTGTACAGCCAATTGTAATTGATAGATTCCATGTCCAGCAGACATGTGTGCGGAATGGGCAGCTATGTATGGGGCGTAATTTTTTTGTGGGTACAGAGTGCCCTTTTTTTTTTTTTTTCAGGTGAGAGTGGTATGTCAGGTGAAGGAAGTCAGTACAGCTGGGGAGGTAGGTTGGGTAGGTAAACAGACAAGACAAACAAGCCGCATGCAGGGGTGGGGTATGACACATGTGGGGGGGTTACACAATTGACGGGGATGGAGGTTTGGATATCCAGAGCCCATGAGCCCACAGATGGCAACAGTGGAACTGATAGCCCCACCCATAGGCAGTTGCCACTGTTCCTTCACTGCCCAGGATGGGGCTGTGCTGGGGGCTGTGTAGGCCAGGCAACAGGCATGCCCGTTAGTTGTGCCACCCATGCCTCAAGCTGGCGTAGGAGCTCGAGAACAGAGTCCCGAATCTCCCTACGCACCACAGTCCGGACGCTACGGAGGGTGAGTGGTGGTTCTCCTCCGGCCACACTTGCAGAGGGGGGGAGAGCCCCATCCCCTGCAGCGCTTCCACCCGCAGGTGGCACAGGGCCACCGGAGGAGGGTCCGGACTCGGCACTAGTGCCAGGTGCACTCGCCAGCTGAGGTGGGAGAGGTGGGTCCGCTGGAACCCGCCTTCCCTGTCGTCCTATGTTTTGCATTATGTCATGACAGTTTGGGTTAGTGACATATAATACCATTCACAATTAGTTGTAACAGCATGCATTAGTATTCCCATTAACCAAACACCCAGATATTCACACCATTGAACAGCGTGCATAACACATGCATAATTTGAACAGCAATACACAGTCCAACAACATGCAGGGTTAATTGATGGCAACAGGCCATCAGGTTTGGATGTATGAACAGGGCAGATGCATCAACGGACATGCAAATATATATGACCCAACAGGACAAATGTCCAGGGGTGTTAATTGTGATTGCACATACCATTTTCACGTGGAATGGGTTATATGTGGTTATAGGGTGGGGTGAAGAAAATAATATTAACACCTTCAAATACCAATACATATTCTATACATTTCTAATAGCTACAGATATATACACACTACTGTTCTAACTACAGTTTCCTATATGATAACTATTTCAACTTGGTGATAGGACTGTTACTGCAACATCAATATACATTTTATTGTTCTTCATACACATTCATATCTAGCTTTGTTCAGCTACATCATCCTGCTACATTTGCTTTATATACCTGTAGACAAGTGTGGATGTTTGGTATATCAGACAATCATCCTATCTGCATATTGCAGACTGAGAGCAACATATCTAGATTTTGGGATACACATTCCAGATGCAGCAACACTTTGAACAGATTTCGCTGTTTGGTTTTGATTCTCACATGCATTTCATTCTGTCTTGACTGCAGTATACTTTATTCAGGGGTTATTACTACTGTATTGCTGGATTCATGACACTTTCTCACACTGTCTCACTTGCTTTCATTTTACTATTCAGGATGGTACTTACTTCTAGGCTTTATTGACATGTGTTACCTATAGTTATTACAGTCCTTTCCAGCAGTCTCACTTCTGTCATGTTTCAGTATTTCAACAGGGATATATTTCACACATGTGATTTCATCATCTTCTGCAGCTATACTTTTCAGCCTGCTGCAGGTTGTGTACTATTTTCTTACAGGTGGGGCATTTTTATTTCAGAATTTATGTCAGACATTTTCATTTTTCGATTTAACTTACAGGCTGAAACACACTTGTGTAATCAAGCAATACTTGCAGACACTTTCACAATGTTACCTGCACATTTTATTCCTTAGTGACTACACTGCACTCTTTTGCTGACTGTCATACTTTTATATTTCTTTACAGTTACTGGTAGTGGATTACTGACCTGCCTGGTGGCGCAACCGCACCAGCCTATCGCCATAGGCTCTGCGGTTCGCAGAATGGACACCTGCAGCTGTAATATAAATGAAGTAATATTGGAATACACATCTCCATAATATCAGCTAGTTTAATTTCTTACATACATAACTAAATGTAACTTACTCAGTAGTGGGGCATTGGGCGTTTGCTGGGCCTCCTGGATCCAAAGGTTCAGTTGGTCCTGCTTGCGTCTCTTCAGGTCCGCATGGTGGTGACAGACCTGCTCATCAGTCCTTGGAATCCCTGTGGCACTGGTGAGATCATGAGCCAACCGGTCCCATGCCTCAGCCCTGTATGCTCCCCAGAGGACCTGGCCCTGCATGAGTTAGGCCTCATGATTGTGGACTAGGAGCCAGACCATGTACCTGGACTCCTCAACGCCCCACCTCTGTGCTCAAAAGCAACTACCCACTCCTACTCCTGTCATTCTGCCTGCAGTTCAGTTCTACAATTGTTTATGCTGTGTATTCCCACCTATGGGGTTTATATAGTCTGTTTTTCCCGCACATATCTGTGATTGGCCATTTTGGAATTGTATCAACTTCAGTAAACCTGCATTGTCATGCTCCAGTTTGTATTCATTCCTATATATTAGCTATTATTGCATTTCTAGGTGCTGCTGTCATGGCTTAGTGGTTTGGTACCTTGACTATGGTGTATAGTATCCTGGGTTCAAACCTGGCCACTGCTTTTTATTTTTCATGACTGTCTAAACATGCTGAGGGGTGTGTCTGTGTAAAGGCAGTTTTGATATGGCTTGCTCAACATTTCCCGTCGGTTAGCTTGTTTGTGCTCCGCGCAAATGGGGTACGCTGGTTTAAGCCTCATTTGGCTATCAGCACGCATATTATGCTCAGCTCAGTTAGGGGCTCATAGATTTAGCATGTTAAACCACTGCTCCGCTATGGGCACTCATTTTGCACCAGTTAAACCCCTGCTCACCTACGGGCAGATGCACCCACCCTGTTAAACTGTAGCTCAGCTATGGGCACATCTGGCATTTTTTATTCTTTTGTTACCTCACATTTCTTCAATATAAATGGGCTATTTCATTACATTTTACATAAAATGTGGTTTTATGTGTACATATTTGTCAGGGACTTGTTTCGTGCTTATTTTGCTAAAAATAAACACTGGTGTTGTGGTTGCTCGAACCATGAATGCCTGCTCTTCAGCCAACATCTCTACCACTACGCTATTGCTTCCTGGCTTACTTTGCATATTTAGTTCTTATATGCTTTCCCACTGACTGCTAACTGTAGCTGCGCTATGGGCACGCCCGAGCAAATGAGCGCACTCATGGTTAAACATTTTTACAATTTAAAAAAAATATATAACATGTTTATTTATATGTTTTCTGTTCATAGTCTGTGGGGGCATGTGTTGTGTTCTGTTTATTCACATTTCCGTGGACTCTGTCGTGGGTGTTTACTTTGGGCACTTTTCCTCTTCTGGGGGCATGTCCACTTACAGGGCTCGGCCTACGGACACGCCCCCTACTGTCTTATATGGACCGTGTTAGCCTTAGGTGTGATTCAGCATGCTCTCATGAATATGCAAAGCATGCTGACATCACTCCATTTAACTGCAGCCTCTGTGTATGAGTTATAACTCTTACACGGAGGCTTCGTGAATCCTGCCCATTAACTTTTGAAGACTGATTGCAATTAATAAAAATGGTCTTATTGCCAAAAATACTATATGTAGCATTAGCAATATGGTTAATTCCTGAAAGATGCATTCTTAAAGAAATAAACTCATGTTTAATACAATTTTTAAGGTATCCCAAAAAGAATAGAGTAGCTCTAACTCATCATATTAGACCCTGGAAACAAGGTGGATTGAACTTCCCAGAAATCGAAACATATATAAAAGCATCTGTGCTTAGACCTACAATCGCCTGGATAAACCCAAATTATTTTGCCAACTGGAAAGAATTAGCAATGGCTATATTAACAAATGAATTTAATCTGTTAAAAATTTTAATAGTAGACAAATCAAACCCTGGTACATACTTTGCATAAGTATACAATATAATATAACAAAATCTTCAAAAAAACACTGATTAATCATTATATCAATTCCTTTAGGAAACGTATCAATGCAAACATAGATCTAAAACTTTGGTTTGACCTTTTAACCCAATTTACCATCACTAAGAACTTTCCTCACAAAATATATAGGGAAACAATAACCTCCTGGGAACAAAATGGATTATTATGCTGGTTTCAATGTGTAAATAAATTAAATGTTTTAGATATACATATGATAAAAACTGCTTACAATATTCCAACACAGGACTGGTTAACCTTACAAAGCATTCTAATGTACACTCAAGATTTATGCATCATTTAAAGATACTCCAAATCTAATACGTTTTCTGTATGAATTTATATATAATAGTTGTGAAAAGAAAAATTCCATTTCAAATCTATATAAAGAGTTAATAACATATAAAACAATCCCCAAACCATCATACTGGAAGTTCTTAATAAAAGGTCAGTCATTGCAGTTAAAAGATGAAATTAAAAACATCTTACTATTAGTTAATTACACCTCTAACACACAGTACTGGAAAATATTTAACTGGAAATACTTACACCAGATAGAATTAAAAAGATCAGTACAACTAAAAATGGTTTTTGGAGGTGTGAAAAGTCAAATAAAGCAGACTGGATTCATATTTTTTATGAGTGTAATAAAATTAAATCATATTGGAATGGAATCAATCATTTTTACAAGCTTTATTTAATGAATCCTTTACCTTAACTAAAATATTGATAATACTAAATGTAAATGAAGGTCCCTACCTGAAAAAGACAAATATGTATTTGTTATGGACAATACTTGCTATATCTAAGAAATGCGTAACCAGAAGGTGGAATTCAAATACACCCCCGACCTTGGGAATAATTCTACACTTTACTGAAGACAACTGCATTGGTGGAAACAAAAATCAAAGAACTGTGAATCTATCCCAGGCCATTGGTAAATAATCCTTGGAAGAAAGTTATATGTTTGTTGAACACTCTGCAATAATCAATATTGTATCTCTGATAACTGATCTGTTAATTCTATATTTAATAACATACAGTGCATATAATTGAAAGTCAGGTTATTGTAAATATTGCATAAAGTTGTTTAAAATGATGTTTAAAATATTATGTAAATGTTATTTTAATTGAAAATAAAAAAAAATTGAGAAAAAAAAAGATCAGTAATAAACTGTAAGATGTGCGGTTAACCCAAGGCAGTACCATTTACAATCTTTACTTAAATGGAAGTTAAATTTAATAATTGTGTAGTAATAATGAAGGATTTTGGAAAAATGTGTAATTAACTATAGAAAAAGAGTTAGTAGAAGGTAAAAGCTGAATTATATGTGATTTTGTCACTCTTTTTGCCCTTGTCTGCCAATCATCAACACCCTCCTGACCAATTTGTCCATTCAGTCCACTGAGAGATGGTCAGCTATGAGGAGCCATAATTCTGATAGCTGCCAGGGGGTGGGGAGAAGTTTTTTGTTTTCATGGCCCTCAACCCCTTCATATCTCCCTAATGCATATGGTGAAGTGCCAAAGAAGTTCTTGCAATTGGCTGACCAAGAAGGAAGCTCCCCAAGTACAAACAGGGCATTCCCTCCAAGTTGCCCTGCATCTCCCCAGAAGCATGTGTGGTGGTTTCCATTATTTCTACCAAGGAAATCATATAAACGCTATGTGTTCTTGAGTGTGCACAGCCCTCCCCACTCACCAGAAGAGATGAGCTGGATATGACATTTACCCCTCCATGCCTGGTTCTTCCAGTGGAAGGGCAACCAACAGATCCTTAATCACCTGGGTCACAGTTATGGCTCAATCCCTCTGCAACATGGAAAAAAAATCATATCAAAATTATTAATTCCAAAATTACATTTTTTCATATTATAAACATTTTATTAAGAAGGGAGTATTATGAGGGAAGTAAGTTGTGAAGTGAGACATTCCACGGCTGTGTTAGTAAACAGAGAGCAAAAATGCTAAAACTGGAAAAAGCTTATGATGTAATGATCCTGAGTAGTCAATATAGTAAAAATGAAGGTCGGGGCTACATATATGTTGAGATCAAGAAAGGTTATGCATTAGGCTATGTGGAAATCTCTCCTAAAGTAGATCAAGAATATAATATTTGGACTGTTAGAAGAATAGGAAGAAGTCATTTAGATGTTAATACATTTTTACATATGCAAGGTATAAAAACTCAGACAATGCTTATCAAATCTATCTAAATCTTAATTCAGATGAAACAAAATGAGAAACAGATTTGCAGGATGGTAAACTTAATTTTAGCGATAAGCCCTAGAGGGGTGTCTATTAAAATATTGGCACATGTGACATTAAGTGTTGACACACTAAAAAAAAAAAAAAAAAAAAAAAAAAAAAGCTGAAAATGCAGAACACTGAATCATGAACATCACTCTTCTTCTTTAAACCTGCCTCATGCACCCACTCATCTCCCTCAAAGTTAGATATACCCTGGAGAAAAGGAAATATTCCAAGAAATGACCATCTGGAACTTGGCATATGGAAGTGTGTTTTTTTGGGCAGTCTCAGTCTCCATATTTCAGAACTCACTGAAGCAGGTATTGATATTTTACCTGTAGATATGAAGAAAAGTATAAATGCACTCATTGGGCATCTATATAGGAAATATATGGTATGTATAATCAGAAAACTGTACCATTAAGAGTTATTAAACAGAAAAATGGTTGGACCGATGAAGATTGTTAGAGTTACAAAATTATAAAGAAAGTTTAAAGAGATGGCTGAAGGAAGCTTATACACAAATGATACAGGTGATAAGAAAATATAGAATTCTTATAAGTGCAAATTGAGTTATGAAAAAAGAAGTGGGTAAATATTAAACTTTATAAGAGTCTGGAATATAAAGTTATTTTGGAAGGAGACTATGAGGTGTTGGGTTCTGTCCAGTAAAGATAAAATTAAAAGTGTTAGAAAATGTATTTAATAAAAAAAGTATGCTGTTAAAAGAAACTGTGAGTCTGAATATGGTCTAGTTTTGGAAGATATTTGGATGAGTTTAGCTGTGAAAATGACTATGGAAGAAATTAAAGGATACATTATTGAGCTTAAGAGAGTGAAATCTACAGACCTGGTCAGAATCTGTAATGAGTTGTGCATGAACATATGGGTGAAGCTATTCACTGTGCGATTTATTTATTTATTGTCTCAAGAAAACAAAATGTCCTTACTTTTGGAAAGGTTAGTTTATTTGTCACAGTATTTATAAATGGAAGATAGGATCTTCCACCACTGTATTATCCTATTACATTAATCGGTAATGCTTTATTTTTTTTCTATCATAATACTAAAGGCATTAACAGTACAACTCGATCACATGTCTTTTCATCAAGCACAATTTGCTCACGTCTAACAAAACACAGAGTGATGCCTGTATGACATCAAATCAAATAACATAAAAATGGTTTCCAGAAGGGGAAATACGCTTTACATATGTTTTTCAAAGATTTGAACTTCGCATTCAGTAGACTTACCTGAAGATTCACTAAAAATCTTACCATTCACAGTAAGGGCTATGGTAAAAAGGACCTGTTTCTGCAATGCAGTATTTTGAAGGTTTTAGATACATTAGCTGCAATGAAGAAAGACCTTATTATTGGTTAATTTGCATGTCTATGAGTTGCCATAAACTACAGCAAATGCAGATCGGCAATTTCCTGAAATAGTTAACAATGGCAGCTGTAAAATGTTACCACCCCCCCCCCATCATTCTCCTACACACAAGCATGTAGTAAAACACACACAAGTTATTGATTTTATGACATACATTAATCAAACTACAGAGTATTTTAGGTTTACATACACATGGAATGTGACATCAATTAACTACTTGGACATTTGCATTTCCAAACATGAAGGTAAGCTTGTAAGTAACATTTATAGAAAACCGAGTTTTTCCAACTCAATGTTACATTTCACTAGCTGTCACCCCTTCCATCAATGGAAGGGTGTGATTAAAGGGCAAATGGTCCGACTTTCTAGGTTGGTCAGTAACGACGAAATGTTTAAGAAGGAGATGTACACCTTGATAGGTCTATTTATTGAAAGAGGATATCCCCTGAACTTATTGCTTAAAACAAAGAAGGAAATCTATAGGAAAAGAAGGACGTTGTATACCCCTATATTAGAGGGTCTGGACAATATGGCACTAATGCATGGTAAAAACAAGGAAGTGGTGGACATTGAGGGGGACAGTCTTACCTTTGTGTTGAAGTTTAACGACATGGAAAATGAATTTTGCAATAGTGTAGGGATTAATTGGAATCATTGCATTAATGAACAAACAAGAAAATTGTTGGGAGGTACCCCAAAAATTGTCTTTAGTCGAGGAAGTAACATCAAAAACATGTTGGAAAGGGAGAATAAAAGTTACAATAGATCTAGGATGAGCAAATGTGGAAACTGTAGTGCCTGTAGATTTATTGCTGAAGGAAGTCATACATGTGTGGGTGGTTTTGCACGTATGTTGGCATGTCCCGGCTTGTGCAATTGTAACACAAGGAATTGTGTTTATTTAGCATCATGTGCTTCTTGTGATGCCTACTACATTGGCATGACTACCCGTAAGTTACGGGAAAGAATTTGTGAACATATTAGATGTATAAAGAACAAGGATGTGCATAATGCTTTATATTTGCACAGTGGAGTATGTACCAACTTTACTAAATTTTTGTTTTTCATTATTGATAGGGTGATGCCTTTTACTCCTGGTGACATCAGCAATAGGGTAGCAGTTTTGGAATCCGAGTGGCAGATGAGATTAAATGCCACCAGATTCCCTGGTCTAAATGACCACATTTCTTTAAAACCACATCTTAAATTAAGAGCCAGCATAATATAATGAGCACATTGTTGTTTAGGCCATTAAGTACTAAGTATCTATGTTTTGACGTTGTGTCAGAACTTAGGTAGGGTAAATAGACATGTCTTTCATAAAGTGTTCAAAAAATAATCAATTCAAAAAATTATCAATTTAAGTCATTAATTAGCTTGTTTATTTATCATGTATGTCGTAACACCACATATATTTGTTTGAATAATGTTGGGATTGACATTAATGGCATGATTGCGTACTTGGATATGAGTATATCAATGACTAAAACACCTTCAGACTGCATAATGTGTTTGGATTTTTGAATTTTGAATATATCAATTTTTTATTTACATTTTTTATAATTTTTTTCACAACTTGTGTAACTATATTAATGTACATAGTTATATTATAACTCAACAACTTATTATTATTACTATATTTATATTATGTTCATATTCATATTTATTAATTTTCTATGAAAAGTTTTTTATATATATAAAATTTCATTTTTATCTGTATTCACAACTGTTCAAATGTTGCTGTTCCTATTTTTATGGAGATATTCCCTTAAGGAATTAATGGAACGGTTAATTAATTAATTGAGTGATTCATGACGTTTGGTTTGCTATTTAAGTATGGATGAATTAGTGTTTCAACAGACTCTGATGATACCAGTTTACTGGTGAAAGCGCTTAGTCTGTATGTTCTTGTTGGAATAAAAGGATTTCATCTTATGCTTTGGTGTTCCTGCATCCTGAAATTGCTGTTGTGGACAACTGTCTTTTTTAAAACACACACCTGCAGACACACATGCACACATACCACATATACCACACTTGTCCTTGATGAGCGAATGTCCTGACAGTTTACAGATTATTGCAGTCAGTCATTAATGCCAGACATTTGAGTTATACTTCATATCATTCAGTGCATACATGTTAGGGCAAAACTGCTATCCTAGTGGCAGGGGGATATTTCCTGTCCCTGTCCCTTATATATCATGAAATTACAGGCATTGTATAATACCCATGGTAGTGGTGCTGTGGTAGCGTTGTCGCCTCATAGCAAGATGTTGTCCTGTTCAATTCTCAGCTAGAGCATCTTCTGTGTGGAGTCATGCGTGAATGGGCGTGCCTTCGTTGAAGGTTGTGCGTCAGGGCTGGTAACTCGGCACGTACAAATCCACTACCAAACATTAGCGGACCGGAGTTCTGCTGTAGCGACCCCTAACCAGGATAAGCTGAAAGACACAACAACAACAACAACAACAGGCATTGTATAATATCCAAGATCCTCAATAAATGTTAAAAACACTCCAATTGCTCTATCAGTTAGTGCAGCAGAATATTGCTGGGTTTTCAAGCTCAGATCATTCAACCACAGGTACCAGTATGACTCTGTCATAGTCCATGTGGGTGTTAATAACCTCAGAAGTACCTCCCTTGACTATATGAAACAATACATGATCGAGCTCACTGATTATGTGTCTCAGGCAGGTATGAGTCTAGCACTGAGTGGCATACTACCGTCTCTAAGGAGGATTCCACCTTACCAACAGAAAATGATTGATTTTAACAATTGACTTAGCTTCTGGTGTTATTCCAAGGAGGTACAACATTTGATGGCCTGAGATGACATGGTTGAGAGATCACACTGCTTTGCTAGGGATGGTCTGCATTTGTTCTCTCTAGGCTTTCAGATATTGGTAAAGATCTTTCCCACCCCCATAATGCCTTTTTTTAAGCAATGGCAAACTGATAAATCTCCTGACTTATCTAAACCTATGAAGGAATGTCTGAAGTTGGTACTGCTCAATACTAGAAGTCTTAACAAGAAACTCCACTCCCTGCAAGCCTTCCTCTCCCTGGAGAGAAGAGACATCTGTTTAACAACAGACACATGGCTTAAAGTTATGGAGAGTATCCTGGCAGTTGAAGGTTATAATCCCTTTCCTCACCTTTAGAACAGCTACTGCATAGGAGGGAACTAAAGATGGAGGAGTCTCAATCTATAGTAAAAACAATCTCATATCCAAATTAGTTAAAGTGTATGACCCACAAGAACTCGTATATATGTAACTTCCCATAAAAAGGGTCTAGTACCATATCCTCACAATCTTTAGGTCCCCCTCCATGTCCCAGGAAACCCATACTACCTATCTCAATGTATTACAATCATTAACTGTTCAACCCAATACAATCTTCATGGGGATGGCAACTTTATGTCTAAAGACTGTGAATCCTACACCACTTCTAATGTAAAATCCCAGCAATTCCTAATCTTCATTAACACCAACATCATAGAAAGGTTGGTGCATTGTCCTACCAGTGGTACAAACATCATTGACCTTGTACTTAAAAAAGGAAGGAGTGGTGTTCCTAACTCAATGTAATGGATTTGCTCATCAGATCTGACAATAAGGAAGCATTGCTTGAAATAAATATTGAATCTGGTGACCCAGCAAAACCAAAATCCTTTAGGAGCTCTTCCAAAGCTAATCTGTCTCTACTTAGTGACACTTTGGCTAAATTCCAAGGACCCATTAAGCCAGTAAACATCATAGCATATTGTGAGCTATTTAAAATATTTATTTTATATATTTATTTTACATTTGTTGACCGGGATTGTCCGACTGGATACATGTCCATTTTCAGCGGAGTCCCGGGGAGAAAAGCTCCAACAGGGTTAAAATGACATATTATTAAAAAGACATGAAGACAATTACATATTAAAAAGACATAAAGACAATTACATAGTTTTTTTTAGATTATTACAAAGGAAGCTACATTTGGTTACATTTCATTATATTCAGTTGAATTGACACTTGGTTGACTATGACAATAATTCCCCACTTGTATGTGGAATTCCTCATGGTAATCTTAGTCTGGGTTCA
The DNA here is from genome assembly GCF_019279795.1 of Protopterus annectens. NCBI lineage: Eukaryota > Metazoa > Chordata > Ceratodontiformes > Protopteridae > Protopterus > Protopterus annectens. The sequence goes on along the minus strand of NC_056737.1, from coordinate 1,691,818,726 downwards.
TACAAGGACAAAGCCAGTGCGATTTATAGTGGATTTTTAGTTCTTTTTTGAATAGAGCTAGTGATGGTAAAGACGTTAGCATATTTGGAAGAGAATTCCACACCTTGCCAATAACATTGGAGTACAATGTATCCCCACCTAGATTATGGGACTTGCTAGTTTGTATTAGGAGCTTGTCAGATGAGCGAAGAGAACTTAGGTTGGAGTAGGGGGTTAATATGTTTTTTAGTGCAGGGGTGTTCTCTGGATGTTTCAGGATTTTAAAGGCTTCTATGAGTTGGTATTTCAGGAGAAGATTAGGAAGTTCTAGCCAGTCAAGTTTTTTCAGGTTAATACAGTGGTGTGTTCTATAGGGTAGGGCAGTGATGAATCTAGCAATGTGGTTATAACAAGTGGAGAGACGATTGAGGTCCGATTTGTTATAAATCTTTATAAATATCTTTTGTTATAAATTTGTTATAAATTGCTATAAATATCCCTTTACAGCCATATTGATAGCTGTATAGTCAGACCAGTGCCTACTCCTGTTAAGAATAAGACAAGCTCAGAAGACTAGCCACCTTGCTGGAATCATGACATCAATCAGTTATACAACAAAAGAAAAAAAAAATCTTGTCCAAGCATAAGAGGAACAAAGCCTAATACACTAAACCCCCCAACCAATCTAAACAGGCACCTAAAAGGGTTAATTAATATTTCAAAGGCTAAATTTAAAGAAAAAACAGCTTCTAAGGCAAAGGACATCCACCAAACTTTCTATAGCTGTATCCATAACCTCAAGAGAAATATGTAACAATGTGCAAAACTTATTGTAAACTACATCACCCTCACTGAAATGAAGGCCATTGCCAATCTTTTGGCTGACAGCTTCAGTACAAATTTCTCACTCCCCCCAGTAGTTCAAAGGAAATGCCACATGCCACGATCCTTCCAACCATTACTAGGGAAGAGATCTTCAATGCACTTTCCATGGCCAAAAACACTGCATTGATGGGCCCCGATAACATCCTGGATGTTTACTAAATAGCATAAAACATGACCTCATCGGTTCACTTTATTCACTTTTCAACTGCAGCATGCAGTCAGTTTTTTTTTTTTTTTTTACCAAGAAATTGAAGATGGCTACAGTCATTCCCCTGCACAATGGAGGTCCAACCACCGATCCACTTAACTACAGGCCTATAAGTCTGACCAGCCCTATATGAAAGGCCTTGAAAAGAATCATCATGGACATGATAAATGAGGACATAGGCAACCTGCAAAAGCATTATAGTTTGGCTTTGTTAAAAGCATTTCATTGCCTATTAAATCTGGTGGACTTTTTTGAGAGGGTCACCGAATGATGGATGAGGGCAAGATTGTGCACACAGTTTACCTTGACCTGGCCAAGGCTTTTGATACAATACCCAACTCAGGCATCATATACAAGCTCACTAAATTACATATACACACTCTCATCACCTGCTGGAGAGCCAACTGGCTCACTGAAAGGATCCAAGATGTCAAAATAGGTGAGGCCACATCCACCAAGAGGCCAGTCACTAGCAGAGTTCCCCAAGGCTTGGTACTGGGCCAGCTCCTTTTTGACATCTGTTTCTCTGAAGTGGAAGCAAATGCTGAAGGTTTATGGCTGACTAAGTTAGCAGATGATTGTGAGCTGGAGGGTATCATTGACTCCCATGCAGGCACAAACATTCTTCAAGAAGACCTATCTCTGACTAACAAATGGTGCCAAAGCCACAGTTTTTAAACTCAATGCTAAGAAATGCATAATTGTATGGTTTGGTAAATCAGTCATCAAAGCTAATCACCATGTTGATAATGAATCTACTTTTAAAGGTCGAAGTTTCACAATTTCAAATTTCTTATGGTTGATGTCATAAGATCAAAGTTTTGAAATTCAGTCTGTTTAAATGGAGATCGTGTACAGCACGCAACAGGAAATTTACCATTTTCCTCGCTGAAGTGTGATTTCAGAGTTTGTATATTTAATTAGCAGGGGGTGGCAGGAGCAGGGGAGAGCTTGCCCCTGCAAGAACATAAAAAAAATATATATATATTTTTTTCAAAGCGTTGAAGTTTCAAAACTTTGATCTTATGATCTCGACCATAAGAAATTCAAAGTTTTGAAACTTTGAGTTTTAAAAGTAGATCCATTGATAATACACCCCTAAGAAGTGACCCACTGTCAGGGATCTGGGTATGCATGTAGATAGTTGCCTTACCTTTAACCACCATGTGGCCACAGTGCTGAAGAAATCCTTTTTGTGCTGCACAACTTATAAGTAAGGGCATGACATCTAGGTCCAAAGAGGTTATTATCCCACTGTACTGTTACCTTACCAGACCAATCATACAGTCCAGTACAGTGCTCCCTTCGGTATATACCTGATCAGACATATACAGCAACTAGAGTGACCTCAGAGGTTCCCTACAAAAAGAATACATGATGTAATAAACCTACCTTCTGCAGAGCACCTTAAAGTCATTTCCCTCTACTTAGTATCCTAAAGGTTGCTGAGGGATGATCTATGACTGTCTTACAAGGCATATGCATACTCCACACATAGGAATCTCCTGCATATTCATAAGTTAAAAAGTATCAGATATACAAAGTCTAACAACCTGAATTCTGTTTGTGACTTAAACAGAACATGCTGGAGAGACAGGTATGTGTCCCAGAGACCGTCCTTCATATAGAACAGGTTTCCCATCCATGCAAAGCTGAGTTTGTCTATTACCCAATTTAAGTGCAACGTAGATCAGTGCACAGGGAATTCAAAATATACACCAGGCTTGGAACCCATGTCCCTTATGGACAAAGGTAGCTTATAAATGCTTGGCGTTCACTGTCCTATTTGGATACAGGACATCATTATTCTTTCAGGAAAAATTGGCTCTGCTTGGAAAAGACCCCCAGGTCATTAGCCTAGTAGCAATCTATGAATCAGTGAATCTATGAACTTGAGTATCAGTTATGCTAGGTTTAAATCCTTTACCCCTTTTTTGTTTAATTATCGTATCTTGTGGTTCCCTGCACATTTTTTTTTATTCAATAGGTGCCCTTAAGAGAGAGATGTAAACCATCTCTGGTGTCTATTGTTCCCCTTGATACATGTTGTATTTATGTGCTAATCAAGCATGTTGCCAAGTAATACCTGGTGATTAGCACCTCTCAATCATATGAGCCACTAAGGTATGTAGCTTAAGACTTATCCCTGATGTCTAGTGGTTCCCTAGACTTGACCCCAATCCCAATTATGTTTTAGTGCTACCCAGGTATGAGTTTAATGAGTTATTCCTGGTGTCAGGTCATCCTCCCCATCTACTGAACTTTTGCAGGCGCTGCTCATTAGTCTAGGGATGTGTGGAAGCATGACAGCCACCCCAAGTCTGACACACATACACACACACACTCTCACACACACACACACACACACACACACACACACACACACACACACACACACACACACACACACACACACACACATGCACATACACACATACTTAACTTTCCTCATCACTCACTTCCCTACTCACATGCAGCCCCTCACATATGCTCAGGCATACACCTCCAAATGTTACCTGACCACTAAACTCCCCATCATCTACCACTACCGCAAAGCAGGAACATGGCCTTTTGGCCATGTTTACTAAGATGAAGACCAGAAGCAGCTGTGCTAACTGTGTAGATGCCTTACTGCAGGTATGTCTGATGGAGTTCACATGACTAATTAGCATATACCTCATCTTTCGACTACAACATTAGCACCTAGCATGGCTAATATGTGATTTTTCTAGTAGCAGGCTTTCTTTCCTCCATTTGTACTTGTTGCAGCAAACATGCAGTAAATACACACCTAAAAGGAATTAAGACCCTATCGTTCAGGTAGTCAGTTAAAGTTAATTGATGTTGGGGTGTATCAAAAATTCATGTTCTTGTGTGTGTAGATCCAGTCTGTGAGGAGGTTTTTGGTAATTGCCCTTGTCTATTTCCAAAAGAAGGGTGAACCTCTGTTGTCTGGACCAGAAAAAAGTCATCACAATTATTTTATGGGATTCCTTCTGAATCTTCAGATGTATCCTGGATATTAGTAGAAAGGGTGGAAACGTAAACAGGAATATTCCTGTCCAAGGAAAAGATAAGGCATCTTCTAGGTCTTCTTCTATGGAGTCCTGGAAGACAATCTTGCCAGATAATTGCTCAGAGAGGAGGCAAACAGGTCTCCTTGAGGAATACCACAGAGATGGATCAAGTCTTGGAAGACCCCCTGATCTAGTTTACATTTGTAAGGATCTGTCCTGATCCGGAACAGCTTGTCTACCACACAGATTTGCTCTTACAGAATGTAGGATGCCTGTAGAGTGAAATTGTGCAGTGAAGTTGTATCTTAAGCTAACCAGGCTAGCCTGCAAAGGGAGTATAACATGGCCCCCCCTTACTCATTGATGCACCACATGACTGGGGTATTATATGTTACCAGCTGAAAAATTCCCGGGGACCAAAGGTGGTTCAGAGAGTTGAGTGCTTTGATCAGGGCAAGCATGTCCTTGATATGTATGTGCTTCTGTCTGTCTTCTCTTAGTATTGAACACCCCCTGCACTTTTATCTCTCCTAAAAACTGCTCCCCAAGCAAAGTCCAAAGCGTCTGAGGTGGCTGACTCCTTTATAGCAGGGAAGGAGAAGGGGATAACTGTAATTAAGGATATCTGTTGTCTCCACCAAAACCTTTATCTTTTGACAACCCCCAACACTGGGATTTGAAAAGATAAAGGATGCTGATGCTGGAACAAAGGAGATTTCAGATACCACTGTATCTTTCTCATGTGGCGTTTTGCCAGGCATATCATGAGAATCTTAGAAGTAACAAGACCCAGAATCTTGAGGCATTCCTTTATTGTGACCAGAGTCAGAGTGGAAAACCTTAGACATTGATCTATGGAAGAAAAGCTCTTTGAGCTGAGGTGTCTAGTTGACATGCCTGGAGCATACTCCTGTATGAAGGAGTCAAGAAAGACTTTTGAAAGTTCATTTGGAATCCCAACTTGTGTAAGAGATCACTCACCCAAGAAAGACATTCCTGGAATTTTGAAAAAGATTCTGTAAAGATAAACAAGTTGTCTAAATATAGAAAAAAATTGAATATCCTGTAGCCTAGAAGGAGCTTTAACTGGAGCAGGACACTTTACAAACACTCTTAGTGCAGTGGAGACTCCAAAGGGTAAAGCAAAGAACTGACAATGTGATTGAGACTAACAAATCCTTAAGAAATGTCTGAAGTCTGGATGAATAGTAATGTGATGATAAGCATCTATTAAGTGTAGTGTTGCCACTTAACTTGAAAGGGAAAGACAAAGTAACAGGTTGTGAAGTGACAGCATTTTTGAATTTGGACACTATCACCAACCGTTTTAGGAAAGAAAGATACAGAACTGATCTCCAAGAATTTTCTTTCTTTGGCACTAGGAATATCCTTGAATAAAATCCCTTCCTCGCCTGGGAAGGAAGAACTGGTTCTAACACTCCTTGTGACAGCATGTGATGAAGAACTGGTGGAAACAAGAGTCTGATTTGGTGGATGGAGAATGACCCCCTGGAATGATGCAATTTCTCTCACTACCATCTGTAACCTTGTTGAATAATTTTCAGAACCCATTTATCTAAAACTACCTGTTGTCAAAGTGAAAAAAATGGACATTCAGACTATCTGGAATAAAACAAAAATGGCCAGGGTGGGAGAGGTTCACAAGATCTCTTGAACAGTCATTCAGACTTTTTGGACTGTCCTTGCTTTTAGGAGGTTTGAGACTGTCTATTTACCTGTATTTTGTTGATACTGTTTATTCTGTTATTTATTTTATTTTTTATTTTCTGTTATTTTTTTGCCTAAACTGAATAAGGAGATAGAAAAATCTGTTGGAAATTTTAAAAAAAGGGAACTGAAAAATCTTAGAGATTCCCTATATCAGCTTGCTCCTTTCACTTTTTAAACACCTCTGCAGCAGAGGAAGCCAAACACTAAATCTCTGTCCAAGGGAGAATTTAAAGTCTTACTTTTAACATCATCCAAACCTCTTCAAAACTTTACCAGTGGCCATAGCTTCAGAAGAATTATTAAGAGAGTCATATACCTGCTGTAAACAATGAGTAGTGACCTGTGCAGTAGGATAAACAAAGTTATTGAAAGAAGTTTTTTCTTCACAAGAAGAAACTGCAGATAAAAAAATCTTCATACTTTCACAGTTTGTCAGAACAGCTTTAACATATGAGCCTGACTATACAAAATTCTGCAAACAAAAGTCATGGCAGTATATAATTTTCCTCCATACATATCAATAATGTTTCCATCATTATCAGAAACAGCAGGACTGGAATTAACTAAGAGCTTAGTAGAAGTGGGATCACCAAAAGCTATAACTGCTGTGTCAGATTTGGGAATAGTGTATAAAAATTTAAAATACTGTGGAACTTTATGCATCCTATCTGCCTTTCTAGAGGCAGCTGGCTGACTGTCAGGAAAATTGCAGGCCATAACACACATATTCTCTAAAAAGACAGAACAGGAGGAATAGGTGAAGGTTTTTGAAAATACTTCTGTAACAATTCACAGTATTTTCTGTGGGACTGAGAAACATCAGTTTTTCTCCCACTGAAAACACTGGTACATTCTAGCAATAGTCTCAGTGAAAGAGAAACTCTCACAGACAGAATCAGAAACGAAGCTCTCCTCTGAGTCTGAAAAATAAAACTAAGGAAAAAACAATGCTGTCCCTGCATCTTCCTGTTCTAATTCAGAATCTTGAAGCTCTTCAGGAAATTAGGAATCACTTTCTCCTTAACCAGAAACTACTTTATAAAGAAGGCTCAATAGCCTGAGTTAAACCCTGAGCCAGAACAAATAAACAACTCCGATCCAAAGATAATCGAGGAGGAGTAGATACACGTTTGGTTTTCTCTTTCTTTTTGACAGGAAAAATGGGCCCAACTGTGTTACTAATGACAGCAGCAGCTTTCCCATGGATGAGCACAGATTCTGACACAACAGAGAAACCTTCCCTGTTCTCTCTTGCAGAAATGATGAGTGGTTCACCCTTGCCCATTATGAGATCCCAGGAGCTGCAGAGGTTGTGGCCAACCCCCTGGTCCATAATGGCTGTATGTGGTATATCAGAGTGATCCAGGGTGAAAGATGATTATTCTGAGGTACAACAAATGACCACAGTATAGTCACCCACCTGCAGCTGGGGTAAATTGCTAGCCTGCTAAGGTGGCAAATGCTGTTTGCTTAATTATTTCTTTATATGGCTGGATGAAGAACTGACTTTGAGACCAGTACACTGTTCCATGGTCAAGCTGAAAATAATGTCTCTTTCCTGGGGAAGACAAATAGCACTTACCAGTAAACACTCCCAGTCCACAAAAGTGAGTTTTTGGACAGAAAAAACACAGTATAAAGCACATTAGAACACTATGCCAGCCTGACAAAAGTAAAATAAAAGCAATTTCTCTATAGGAAAGATGTTTTCAGTTACTTTACTCCACTTTTAAAAATGAGTGCTCCATTGAAAATAATGCAGAAGGTAATATTGGATTAC